>NW_021620984.1:904498-959047 GCF_004785775.1 Grammomys surdaster
GAGAGAGAGAGAGAGAGAGAGAGAGAGAGAGAGAGAGAGAGAGAGAGAGACTAAAACCCTAAGAAGAACTGAAAGCAAACTAAAATTGTAAATGAAACATAGATGCATTGTATTTCTGATGAAGAATTTATATGTGGAATGTATGAATTTTTCCAAATAAGCTTGTTTGAAGGGTAGAATGCTTGAACGTGTATTTGGCCAAGATTATATTTAAATACTTGAATTTTATGTTTTAAAAAAATGTGACAAAAGAGGTAAAATTCAATGGGAGCAACACAAAAATGTGTAAAAGTATCTGCAAAGAAAATGTTTGGGCATCATGTGTGTTTGTAATTATGTATTACGTGCTCACTATATTGTATTCCAGATCCCAAGGTAAGGATCTCAGTTACAAAATGTCTGGAGAAACGGTCACCTAATATCGAGGCATATACTGTTGCAATAATAATATTAATAAAATAATTAAATACAGTGGTAACTTTATGACCTTTTTAGTTGTTTCATTTTTATTGGTTATTTTAGTTACTTACACTCCAAATGTTTTCCTCCTTCCCCTCTGCAAACTCCTATCCCATCCCCAGTCCCCCCCTGCCTTTATAAAGGTGCTCTCCCAAAAACCAACCCACTCCCACTTCACTGCCCTGACTTTTTAAGGAAGCAAAAATACAACAAATATACTTTGAAATATTAAACTATGCATTTTAATTATTTTCTTTAAATGATTAGAAAAATCAAGCAGTCTTATATTTTTCATATTCATCTGCAGCTGTAATCAGTTCTGGCTTTAAAGGAGAAAAGTTACCTTTTTTAAGGCCTCTCTTTTACTTTTTAAACTATTTATTTATTTACTTGACTACTCATTTACTGGGTTAGCTTTGAAAATCTGTTTTTAACCCTCATGCATTTTACAGGGCCCACTGTATTTTAAACATTTTAATTTGGCACTCCTTTGGTTGTCATTTCTTCTTTTCTTCATTGTTTTCTTTCTATCATTTTGTTAAGTGTATATTTTGAATGGACCCTGCTGATTCTTGGAATCTGCTTATACCCAATCTGTTGAGAAGTTTTTCCCCTTGCTGTATAATGTTTTTGCTTCTCATGGAGCCTTTTCTGTATCACTTACTAAGGCCTAAAGTTATCCAAACAAGCTTTTACAACACTTACATCTGATTATTATTTTTCTAAATCAAGTCTTTAGCATAAATAAAAACTTAAAGTCAGTTAATCACACAGCTAGTAATTCTTAAATATGATTCTTCCTTCATCATTCTTGTCCACATTTTCTAAGATATTTTTTATTAATTATTTTTACAGTTCAGTTGTTACCCCTTCCTGGTCCACCCTCCCACAGTTCTTCATCCCATTCCTCCTCCTCCTGTCTCCAAGAGAATGTGCCCATGCCATCCCCTACTAGGCCTCCCCACTCTCTGGGGCCTAAGTCTCTGGAGGGTAAGAAACATATTCACCAACTGAGACCAGACAAGGCAGTTCTCTGCTATAAATGTGTCAGGAGCCTTGGACCAGCTCCTGTATGCTGCCTGGTTTGACCTCTGGCTCAACTGTCCAGAGAAATCTCAAGGGTTAGACGTGACTGCTGGCCCTCCTCCTCAGCTTCTTCCAGCCTTTTCCTAATTCAACCACAGGAGTCATTTTAACATTAAAAATAGGATCCTTTCTTCTTATTTCAACAGAATATTAGTTTATATTGAGTGTTTTTTTTAACAATTTCACATGGTTTTATTTTAGATACATACAAAGAACATTGAATAAAATACACCAATATTGAGTAATTTGTATTTTGAACAAGAAAAAAAAAGTTCCATGTTTCGAATATGGGTCATTTAGCTGTTCTATCATTTATCCATGAATACAAAAACAAAACAAAGCAAAAGAGTGGGGGGATGTAAATTAGCATATGCTACACAATGATTTTTGTTTTTTCTTTCAGCACTTAGTGTTTTGGACAGAGGCTTTTGGAAGAACTTTGCCCAGAAATTCAATTCCTTTTTACATTTCTTTCTTTGGGATTATAGAAAGAATCAGTTTGGAAAGGAAATTATGAACCTGCGGATAATAGTTTGCAAACACGGGCTTCTGAACAAATCTCCTTCTGCAGGGCAATGCAAAATTTGCATTAGGTTCAAAAACCTTAGTATTTGATTGACATCCCAGTGTGCACAGAGATTGCACCAAGCAGTATCAGAAGCACAACTATAAATATATGCCTCTGTTTGAGTATTTTCATGTCCACCATTTGAAAAGATGTTGAAACTATTTTTGGTATAGGATGGAAAATATTTAAACCAGATCTCATTATATTGCTACATATAGAGAACCCTTTATAAAATCTACAACACCAAAGGCTTTAGAAACTCATCCACCTTAATTGAAATGGAGGTACCAATTGACTAAAAATAGAGTTTTATAGCCATTATTTACTGCTAAAAAGAAAACATCTTTTGTTTGTAGAGATATGTACATTAATTTTTATTGGTAGAAAATTCTTCAATGGTCCTTAATCCATTAAATGGATTTTATTGAGTAAGGAGAACAATACTGGAGAAAACAAAAACTTTAACTAATGCAAGAGTAAAACTTATATGGTTGCATGTTTTGGGACAATGATAACTTTGAGTTACCCTGTTTTGAAATTTTGGAGTTCACCTAAAAATTAAACATACTTCCATAAGGATGTCACCATATTTTACACATATATCTACAGCTTAAAGTTTTGGGGTTTTTTTGGCTTACAAACTTAAATCATACTTATTCTGTGCACCCAAACATAAGCAAAAAAGAATAACCTTCAGATACAGCTTCTTGGCCATATAGATAACATCAAGTGTTGAACTGGCCTGAGTACGTAACTCATTCTTTTCACTGACAGCTGTGGACATTGAGTAAGCTATGTTGTTTCTTTGTGCCTCAACTACTTCTGTCCTATAGAGACTGTAATATAAGAGTCTTCCTCATGAATCCTTGTGATGATTAAAAGGAAAGTCTTGGTAGAATCCAGTGTAATGCTTCGAACACATAATAAACTCAGCAATTATTAAATAATTTTTCTTATAAGCCTGGCAAGAACTTTAAATTTTAAATATATGTATATTTAAGGAACGAAAGAGTTGCATTTCAATGGAAATTTTTAATTCTACTTATTTTAACTGTTCTTTTTTAAGAAATGACTTTATTATAATCACTGAGATGCTTTTCATGTTCCTAAATGGGGTCAGCAAATAACAAAAATATAGAGAAAAACCAAACCACAAAATAAATATTTATCAATGAGCTACTTATACAGAGATGTATATCTGATTTCATCTTTAAGGATGGCATTTAAAATAATGATCTTCTGGTTCAACAATTTTAAGAATTTTAATGTGATTGTTAAATGGTTATGTAAAATCAGTACTATTCAAAGGATTTACAGTAACAATCACTTAATGGACCACCTACTTTGTCATATTAAGTAGTAAACATTTTAAACTCAAATGTAAAGTGACATTGAAAAGGAAATGTAAACTACTATGAAAATTAGTTAACTGATACAGCAGACTTCATAAAATAAGCTTGTCCAAAAGTATTTTTAAAAATGTCTTATAACTATTCATTTCACATAAAAAGTTATATTTAAAATATGACTCAATTATTAATACAAAATTTATTCAAATTTTTCAAAATTCTTTCTACATATGCACATAGAAAAAGAGTTTGAAGTGACTTGCCTTATAGTGGTTAAAAATGCCCTTCTGGATACCACAGACTAAGAAATAAAAATCCCAGTGCTGGGAATGGACACCACTACTCAAGTTATTGGCCACTAAGTTCCAACTGATCCTCAAATATTATAGATTCTTTTTTATCATTCTCCCTTACAATGCTGAACTAGATAGCAATCCCTAGTGCTGAAGACACCACATACTTGAGCCATAGATCATGGAAAAATCAAGCTGATGCTGAATTGCAAGCTTCATCCTTACTGGTTAGCTTTGAAAGTGCTGGAAGGTGCTATGCACACTACCAGAAGAGAAAAGTCATCATCACTAGCATCCAGCTGTGAACTCTGAGAGCTGCAACAACAACAGCAGGCTTAACCAGATATGTCCACTGATCCAATCCTGGCATGAATGTCATGAGATTAACAAGCTAAGTCCTGATTATGCTTAAGGTCCACTTTGCAAGATGAAACCCATACCCACATCATTTTGGATGTGAGAACCTAGAGCTAGAGAGATCATCAGACCTATAAGAGAACCTCCTACCATTAAGCTGTTAATAGGACCTAATATTAAATCCACTTCTTACGACTTCTATGTATACTTATACCTTATTTATGCCTCATCAGAGATGCTTCCTTTTTCAATAGAAGGCATATAACATGGAGACCCATGATTTATCAAGGTGCAGGGAATAAGTAGAGTATAGAGTGATCAGCCTTCTAAATGAGACATCCATATTACATCTCCCCCACCTAAGACTCAGGAATCACTGTAGAAGAATAGATAAAAAGCCAAAAACAACAGTAAAACAAATGAACAAACAAATGAAATACTGTAAAAGGCAGAGTGGGTAACTGAGTACAAGGAAATATTGTTTTCCTAAACAACAGGGCAGCTGCACACTCAAAGAAGTTGTGCTAGCAAACACAGGACCTGTGCAAACTCCAGCCAAATAAAGTCCTAGCATCAAACTTTTTACATGGTCTTCTCTGGTTAAAAATTAAGACAAGTAACTAAACTAAAAGTGCTAAGAGTTTAATGCTAATCATAGAGGTTGAACATTAGACACAAGAATCTCATTTCCAGAAACACAGAAACAAAATAATAATAAATAAATAAGTAAACAAACAAACAAACAAATAAATAAATAGAAAGCACAATGTCACTCATAGCATCACCATATTTTTTTTAAAAAAAATCACAGAATATCTCAGTGGTGACTTTTCTCCACATGTTTCTGGCACCCTGTCCTTTATTTATAGCTTGCTACAGTAAGACTAGTTTCCAGAGAAGCCAGACTCACGCTCATTTCACATGAGAAAGCAGAATGGGTCTTCTTGATTCTGCACTTGGTTATTTGGAAGTTTTGTTGCAGAAGACTAAAGTCAGTTTGGGAGCATGCCCAAAGCATATGCTCAGGATTGTTTCAGAATGTTGGAGAAAAACAAAACTCCTACTGAATAAAAATATGCCTTGTCTAATAAAACAAATACTTATTCTTTAGATTTATAAATGTAGAACTTTAGGAATAACATTAAAGAACTGCCACAAATTAAAAATTACGTATGCAAAACTATCTAAGCATAGATAAATTCTCTTCGTCATGAGTATTTATTTTCATTGCATATTGAGTCGTTCCTTTTGCACAGACTGACCTGAATTGACACTCATTGGTTGAAAGAAGCAATTCATCAGTCAAGGGTGAATACCAAGTACTCAACAGATCCTTGCTGTATTTCCGATTAAACTATTAATTAGTGAGGTGGGAAAGAATTGTTCAAATCTGATTAAAGATAGAAAAAAGCAAAAAAAAAAAATAATGAAAAGGAGTGCCAAACTAAATCATCCTTTACATTCTAAAGTCCATTGTCTCCTCTATAGTCATTTTGTTCTCTCCATTATCTGAATGTCCATACTTGCTTCCTGCCTAAGAGCAGTGGTTGTTTTTGTTTGCCTTTCTCTTAAACCATTGTTTTCTAGTAGCATCATATAACATATGGAGAGCTGTGTTCAATTGACTTTAAAGCCTAATATTGTAGCAAGAAAAAAACGCTTGTGCTAATTCCAAGTGATTTAATTGTTAGAGTAATGACTTAGCTTATGTAAATCACTCCAGTGCCCAAGGCAGAGACATCTGGGTAATCAGCATTGATGCAGATTGTTTTGGGAGATTGTACAGGCACATTAAAGCTGGAGAAATCTGGGCTGGAGGGTCCACTTTGGGGCTTGATTTATCTGCTGTGGTTATCTTAAGTATCACAGCCATTGGGAAACTGCCAGAAGCTACTGAAATACGCTGTGCATGTGATACCTCAGACCCTTTGCTCCTAATTTAAAGCTAATAATGTACATGGTGTTCTATACAATCTACAATATATTTTGTTGTGGCTAATAAAAATAAAGATAAAATGTAACCTTTGCCTGATGCTTTAATGTTTTGCCTGATGTTTTGAGTGTTGCTGAATGGATTGTTCATTAGTAAGAAGACAATCTGTACTGAAACCAAGATCTACATAAAAGAAGGAAAAGCAAAATATAGCTACCCGTGCTTTGGAGTGTCTTGGCTATTTACCATGTTTAGAAAGATATACTGTGAATGGTACAGTACTATACAATTATCTTTACTCACTTCTTTCTCTTCCCTTTCTTTCTACATTGTACCTAGGAGCTACCTTAGGAGGAATATAAAGATTTTGAAATTGCATTAATATTAATTCAAATAAATTTACTTTCAAATAGTTATTAATAATCATTTTTAATCTCAGTGTTATCGTATTTAAATGTACCTCATCACAAAAAATTCTTTTGGGTCATTCCTAAGACTGAAACATGTGGTACCCAGAACGGCAAATCACTACCATATCCCATTTCCTTAGGAATAACATATAAATCGTAAAATTATGAACATCAACTTGCTTCCAACTCAGTTCAAATCCTTTTAAGATCTACCCAGATGATGTGAAAGGTCAAGTATTAAGTTGATATCATGAAATAATTGCTTGGCTATGACTGAGGTAGGTTCGGAAGACAATAGGTATACAACATCTCTTAATTTGAATGATCTGAATTACTATAATAGCAACTGGGGTGAGTCAGGATCAAAAGTGAGTGCTGGCTTAAGGGAACAGAAATAGTTGGACACTGAAAGCCAGATATGCTCAAAAAAAGAAGAGTAATCCAGGAAAACTAGGAGTGTAACAAGTTAGAAGGAAACATCCAACAGCAGACAGGGCAACTCTACTGAGCACCATGGGTGTTTTTTTAAATTGAATTATTTTATTTATTTACACTCCAAATGTTGTCCCTCTTCTTCTGGAGACTCCATTGTGTGCTTTCCCTGGGGATGCTATATGAGGGCAGGGTAGAAAATTGAAGATTGTTTTCAAACTATCTTTATAATGTATAGTAGTCAAAATATTTGGGACAAGAAAATCTCTAATGAAGTGTGTGGCTACAACTTATTAAGAATTGATATCCAATAAAGTTGTAGAATAGAACCATAGAATAAGGCTAACTTATTAAAAGCCTTGTTGTGACAAGAGATTTAAGATAGGATACTTTGTGTATAATTATGTTACTGATATATGTAAATAATATGTAATATGTAAAAACTAAAGTTTTATAATATTCATAAAAACAAAATCTATTACAATTATATATCTATGTAAAAGGTACATGTATTACATTATATATAATAATGTTCTATAGATACTCATGAACATGTCTGCTAATATAGATTGTAAACAACTGGCTTAAATCTCTCCAGTAACAATAAAAGCTATTTTGACTAATTTCAGTCATATGAATGATGGATAAATGAAGCCATTTAATGACATATTCTATTGATTGAGTTTTAAAACATCGCTTCTACAATCTCAAGAAATACAACCTTTTTAAATTCTTCAACGTATTACCCAATAAAGTAAACATGAAATAAATACAATTTACCTTATGCTCTCAAATCTCCATCCTATACTTAATTTTATTTACAATTAAATTTCCACAAATGTATCAAAGTGTTGATTTCCAAAAGCTCTAGTCACCATTCTTCAAACAGAAAATAGGCGCAGGTGTGAATTTATAATGCATAGCAGCAATGCTAACTCCTTGAATTGGTTCAGCTATGTGGGGATTGATTTGCTGTTCTTGCTGGCTGCTGAACTTGTGGCTTTGTTTCATATTAAGTACATACTAATCCTAGACTATAGCTCCAGTCTGTTACTGTACTTCAAAGGCTCTCATATGCTCTCAAAATTACTACCTGACTCAAAACTTATCATGTACAGTGTTAATAAAATTTCAGTGCAGTAAAAATTTCATTCTAAAGATGAAATATCTCTTTGTGTTGAGGACATTTGACAGGAGTTCATCTTTCACTCTCATTCCTGAAAACCTACTGATTGATTCTGGAGTCACTGGTCATGAAATTATTTCTATAAAGACAATTGTGGCTTATTAGCATGGGCAATGTTCTGGGTTCAATGACCAGTACCAAAAAGCAAAGCGAAAATAACAAAGTCAGTCACATTTTTATTTGGTTTGTTTATTAAGCTTCTATTCCATAAACCTAATTTGTTGTTAGTAGGACCTTTGACAAGTGAAGTTTGCATCAGAATGTACAGACTGTTTGGAACATCTGGAGAAACCTGGACAGGAGGCATATACTGTAAGAAGGAAAACACCTTATTTTCTTATAGATCCTGTGATTCTCATGACTACAGTTGTCTTATGATGTAAAAACATTCTTCTCTAAATGAAAAAAAAGAGAACTCCATTCTTTTTGGAATTTTAAATGTGAGGCAATATAATAGATAACTAAAGCAAAGTTCAGTAACAATGCCCTGTCAGGGCCTCAGGACATGGTACAGTGGTTAGCAGCTGAGCTGTCAGCAGCTGTAGCCTAACCTTGCAAACCTGTTTTTCATCTTTAGTGATATTAATATTTTTATTGTCCTTGACTAGAATTAGGGCAACGTATCCACACCTGGTTACTTTAATGCCCTTTAAGCTGGAGACTATCTGACTACGTAAGGTGAACCTTAAGTTTACAGAGGTTTTGAATAAGTTACTAAGCTATAGAGAAAAACACAAATTCCCCCATGACACTTTTTTTCCACTAGAAAACTGTTCACACTATCTTGCACTGTTCACACTATCTTGTACTATTTGTACAATTCCAAAATTCCCTTTATAACTTTATAATCTCCAGTCACAGTGAGTACCTGGATAACATCTGTCTGAGTACACACTTCTGATAGCCAGATTCTACTACCCACGTGAAGAAACAAAGTACAGACCAAGGCAGTGACAAAAGGCCCTGAGTCATACACTGGTTATCCTCATGCATGTCTGAATACTGCTGCTTTCTTGAATCCTGAAAGCATCTTTTCATTTCTGTCATGAGTCACCCAGTTGCCAAATTACTTGCCTACATAAAACCATTGCTACCACCTTTACTGTAACAGAGACTCTAAAACTTTTTTTTAAAGAAACACACACACACACACACACACACAGTTTAGAATATATAAATCCAGTTCTATCTCTGGTAACTCTGATTTAGGAGTTCTTAACAATCTACTGGGTAAGCATTGCATGTGACATAAATCTCTGCAGTACTGACTACTTAGTGTACTCTACCCCAAACTACCAAAATCCTTTCTGTTGTTGTTGTTATTGCTTTTGTCTGTTTTAATGGGCTCTACAGCCAGCCTGTGGAAATATTAAATCTGTTTCTAGGGACAATCATGTCAACTATATTCCCCAAAATGTGTACACAACCTGAATAGCCTTGCTTATCAAGAATTCAGAGGAAATAGAGTTGGAAGATTTACAAATTTGTAACAACTCATACAGATGAGGTACTCTTAGAGCTATTTAATGGCCCTCCTGGGTGTGCTCTACACACTTGACAAGCACAAAATGGTGTTCAATTGCAATTGTAATTCCTGTATTTCAAGACAAGGGGAGAACAACAGCCATAAGTCAGGCTGCCTAATGTTATTAATGGCAGTGTAGAAACACATGCACAATGGAAAACAAGCACAAGACATAACATCATTTTGCATGCACTTATTGTGTTGACCTGAGGACAACATGTTTTCAATTACTCCATTTATACAATTTGATCCAGAGGAGAAAAAAAAAACAAAAAACAAAAAACAAAACAAAACACTTTGGTTCAGTGGAGGAAATGCTCTCCTGAGATGCCGCACTCTCTAATCTAGGAGTTTCTGCGAAGTTAATGTAGAGAGAGGGGTAAGAGTGAAAAAACATAGGCATTAAGCAGCCTGTGTGAGGTGGCAAGGGAATCTAGCTGGTGAATTTTTATTTACTAGTGACTTGGGCTTTCCCCTACCATTTCTATTAATGTGACAAGCAGAGTGTACAAAAAATATCTTCTGCCTGCTTTAGGTCCTCCTGTGCGTCATGTTCTCTCACTATACTCTGTCTAGAAGGAAAGAACATTAATCCATGTCAGGCTAAGAATGTCTACCTTTTTGGAAGCCCTCTATTTACTAAGAAAAACACAAGCCACATGAGTGCCAGGGCATCAGAAGCAAAGGAGGCATGGACAGGTGTGAAAGGAGGAGGAGAAGGAGGTTGAGGAAAGACTACTGGAGGGTGAATGAGTTTTCCTTTTAAGTTATAGAGACCAGTAGTATTCCATAACTGTGTCTATGTAGTCTTTATTAGCTTTCTTTTCTGAAACAATATCAATACCTTAATCAGAAGAAAAAAATACTTACAAAATACCTTTTAAAATGTGACTCTATTCATCATAATTCTTATAACCTTATTTGGGTTCTTTGCATTTTGAAAAGTAGTATCAGTTACAACATACATGAAAAATCTGAAAGCTGAGTAGCATTTGGGTGGTTAATCCTATGAATTCCAATATAAGTTAAGTAACCACAAGGAAGTTGGTTGTCATATTAAAATTCCCAATATAAGAGAAATAACATGAACCACCATTGAAATTCTAAGCAATCACAGAAATTATCAAAGGTCACCAGGCATTAGCTATTCATGGAAATTCACAAAAGGAAAGCAGATGCCAGATGTTGATAAACTCTTGTTTGCTGGGTTTATTAACCAGATGCAGAAATGTACTTACTGCTTGAGTGCTTAGATACCACAGGGATATGCACTTTACGAAAATGCAGATAGGGAGACAGATAACCTCACTTGACTATGTATCATGCCGTGTGACAGCATATATCCATCAAGAGGCAGGTTTCTGCTTAGTGTTCCCATTTGCATAATTCAAGCTTTGACATCATGGAAATATATCATGGGATTGTATCCTGTTACATCATGCATAAGGTTTAGCAATGTGGTTTACATAAGCATCAAAAACAGAAGCATAGGGAAATGAGGTGCAGTTTTCGGTGAATCAAGATAGATACAACTTAAAGTTTTAAGCTGAAAATGTTCCCCTTTAGGAGTGCTTTGAATAAAAATGAATGATTAGGATTATTTTTACTTCTGTGCTGATGTCAGTGTTTTTTTGAATAATTAAGAACAGAAGGATAATGGCCGATGTGCATAAGCTAAAAAATGATTACTCTATTTTTAAGGAAACACCACAATCAGTCTTTATTCAAACATATAAAACAAGTGATTGCAAACCCAATGTCAGAGAACATATTAGATACCTTAAGTACAACGTACTTGTAATCACTCAGGTGTGTTTCATTAAACAGCTTTTAGAAGGAAATACCTTATGCCAAGCAATAAGTGCTTGCTTTGATAAATCTTAAATTTAGACAGTGTTTTAAGACTCATTGTTTTTTATTTGTATGTCAATGTGGATTTGGCACATCACATATGTGCAGGAATCTACAGGGGTCAGAATAGGGTATCAGATCTCCTAGAACTAGTATTGTAGGCAGTTATGAGCTGTCCAGAGTCAATCCTGAGAACTTACTCCAGGTCTTCTGTGAGATCAGTGATGCTCTATACTGTTAAGTCATCTGTCTAAACCTAGACTAATATTTTTCTAAAGACTGCAATGTAACCACAAATAAATATATTAAATAAAAGTTTAGTATATTTTATGTATTAAATATTGTTCTGAGATTGGTAAAGCCATTTAAAATATGTTTAGGCATGCTTAGGCCATGCATCAAAACTCCTAAAGAATTTAGAGTTTATAAAGACTGGATTAAACAAGTTCTGTAAGGATCCCACACCATAGACATTGTTATCATGTGATGGCGTCTGTAACATTTCTTTTCAGGTGAGAGGAAATTTTTCTGTATTTTGTAAATAGGTCATGAATAATGAAGGAAGTAAAGAATAATCACCAGAATAAATGAAAAATCAAGCCAATATGGGGAATGAGCAAATTTTGAAGAGGTATATGGTATAAAACCAAACACAAAGACAAATGAATAGAGGCTAAAGGAATTTTACAAAACAGAAGCCATTTTCTGTTGAAGAAAACATACTGTAATTAATGAAACTATATAAGGTAGAGATTGATCTAAGTAATTGAGAAAGCTCATCATGTATAAAGATGAATAATCACTTTACTCTTAAATAAAATGCTTATAATACAAAGCCATCATATGATAATCTAAGTTCTATAATTACATTAAAGACTAAGTGTATATAGGAGACAGGGGATATGTTACAGATATCAAATAGAGAAGAATAAAATGTACAGAATTGTAGCTAATCTCCTTGATGGCCAGGGATATCAAAGGGGATGGACAGTTGCCAACTCATCCACTATGCCCATGATTTTACATGGGTACCTGAACTTAGTCATGTTGCCAAGCTTGGACAGCAAGCATTTTACATACTAACCGATCTCACAAACCACAGAGCTAGGTGTTCTTGATTTCTAAAATGTTAAATGAATACATTTTCCAGAAGAAAAAATAAACAAAGAACAGAAAGAAGAAAATAATAAATTAAACTAATCCTCATTAAAAGCCGTATTGATAATGCAGGTACATATTTCATCCTAAATAATGAACTCGAGTTTGAGGGAGAATGTTCATTTAATACTCTAGAATATCAGTAATTGCAACAAAATGGATTTATCACACATTGAAGACAAAAATATTCATGGTTTATTCTAAAATAAATAGTTATATAAAGAATCACATATAAGACAAAATTACATTCACTTTGAAATATAAAGTTAATAAGAATTAAACTGTATCTAAAATAACAATTAGGAAGGTTATTGTAACACTGTGAATACCATCAAGAAAAAAAATGTAGCATTTAATGTATAATGTTCAATATTGTAGTCAGTACACTATATACTAAGAAGTCTTTTCAATACAGACCTAATATTATTGTCCCAATCCAGAAAAGGAGTTGTATGTATATAACACTTACAGGGAGCAAGCCTCTAGTAAGATTGCAGTGTAGATAAGGTTCAACTCAGCTTGAACAAGCCCCTTCTCAAAGATATGTGTATGCAGGGAATTGTACATTCAGGTCAAAGAGAATATCCTTTCAGATACACCCATCAGGTTCTGAAATATCTCAAGCTATTTCAAATAGTCAGTAATTTGTGGAGCAAGTAATTTGACCACAGCACAATTATGGCAGAGACAATTAAGTAGGACCTACTTAAAAATAATAATGATAAAACCAACCAACTAAACAAATACAACCCTCTATAAATGTTTAGAAAATTAATCATGGGTTAAAGAGTAAAATGTTTCTAAAAATATAAAAAAGAGAGAGAAGAAGAAGAAAAATAAAATCACAGTTTTCCAATAAAAGTATCAGTGTTTCAAATCTGAAAAAAGTTTACAATGGAAAACTATAAGGTATTTATTAAAAGCTAGGAGATGGGAAACAAACCAAAGCTTAGTTTAAAGGTTAGGAAAATGATGGAAATGCTTAAATAGGAAGTCTACTAATCACAGTAACAAGATAACACAGTGAAAATATAATCCAGGCTCACAGATAACTTACTATTTTTTTAATAGAATCCAAGTAGGCAGGTCTTTTAATGAGATTAATTCACAATTACAATGTATAAAGAAAGAATTTTAGTATTAAAACAGGTAAATATATGTAAAATGGATAATAAAATTCAAAAGGTAATAAAATTCTGAGTATTTTTCATAAAATATACTTGAAAATAGTTACAATGATTTTTTTAAAAAATACAGAAAATTTAAGATATTTCAACATATAATTTATAAATTCTTATCTTATAAAGTGGTTACATAATTCCTATTCTGCTTCATATGGAAACATAAAAATGTTCACTATTGCAATAATTTAATATGCAAAATGTTCAAATCAACCTGAATACCTATTTCCAAGAGAAGATTCAATCATGAATTATACAACTAATTTCTACATATTCAGATAAATTCTTGTATCAATAGTGTTTGGTTTCTAAAGTAAATCATTAACCACCCCCAAAGCACCCCCCCCCCCCCCCACACACACACACACACACACATTTGCTTACTTAAGGAAATATATGTGTGTGATATGAGAAAATTCAGAAAGATGGAGGATCCGCACATGTGTGGTGATATTATAAGGAAATCCTTGGAATGCAAACTTGCAAACTTTGGACCTAAGGTTCTAATTAAGATGGTGAAGGAAGGAGTGGGGGAGTGGGGAAACAAGATTTATGCAGAATTGTTCAGCAGTTTGCAGTTTTATCTGTCATGTGTTTTTCTTTTAAAGATAGATAGATAGATAGATAGATAGATAGATAGATAGATAGATAGATAGATGGAGATAGATAGAGATAGATAGATATAGACATATAGACATATATAGATTAGATATAGATATATATGAATGAAACTGTTCTAAATATTCCTTTATGTTTATGAATCTGGATGTGTGAATGCACAATTTTTTGTATGTGTACATGTGTGACATGTATACATTTAGATATGCATGCTGACATATATGTGAAAGCATATGAGTGAATATATTTATGGTTAGACTTTATGTTATTGTGTTTGTATATGTACATGCATATGAGTTTATGTGTGTATGTGTATGCCATACATGTATATGTGTGTATGTGATATATATATGTGTGTGTATACATGTATATGTGTATATATATATATATATATATATATATATATATGTATATGTTTATATGTAGTAATTGGATTACATTGAGTTATAGTGTAAGGAATTTTAGTGACCATGAAAATTTTGGGTCTTTGCCCTCTTCTATATTTGGGATATATTACAAAAAAAACCTGAACAGATGGATAAATATAAAAGTTCATACATTTCTGTTTTGATAAAATATGTAAAGTAAAATATAAAATCCCAACTAAAATATTAGTAATATGATTTAAAAATATATATTAAATTTTATTTAAATTCTTGTCCTATAGCTTCCCTGAGATGGTTACTTCTTTATTCTAGCCACTAGGGATAGCACTATACTACACAGTTAATAGTGAAGATTTTAAATTATAAAGAACTAAACAAGTGGGAAAATGTCAGAAAGGATGCCTAATCTCCTTCAACACGCCAGGAAATATAGGGCATGATGCATGTATGAAACAGAAGCTTAAGAGGGAATACTCTGCTTTTGGGGGATGTGGCTTTTTCATAGCTCCAGGTGTACCCACACAACTTGCTGGCCTCTTTCCATAATCAGAATATGACAGAGCTAAAACCTGCTCCTGGGAAGGCACCAGTGCTTCCCAAGAGCAGGATCCTTCTCTTGCACTCCATTGCTCTAGCAGAGATGAGTGCTGTTTAGACATGAAAGAATGAGATGCAAGAAATCTGTCTGTACGTCATGAAAAGGAAGTTTCCCCCGACTCTACAGCCCCTAAATTGGAATGCAAAGATGACATCTTCCTCTAATAAAAATGTCAACTTAAGATGGGGATGTACACATTTTCTCTGACTAGGAAGGACTCTTCTCACATTTAACTCGGAAATCGTCATTTGCTCACAGAATTGAAACTTGACAGACCAAAAAAAAAAAAAAAAAGCACAGAGTCTTAAGGACTTAACTTCCAAAGTCATAAAGTCATCAGCCATGCCATTTGCCAGAAAGGCGGGTCACTGTTAGAAATCCCTTTTCTTGTAACAAGATAACAGCGTCTTACTATTATTTTAAGGACAAAAGTGCAACGTAAGGCACCTTCTTTGTTCACTAAGTGCTCACTTATACTTTACCCATAGAAATAAATATATGCATGGAAACGGGTCTAAAACCATTTGTTAGGACTGCCAGCAATAAACTGAAATCCTTTGGGTGAAGCTTCGCTATACCCATCCATACCCATCTCTTGTACTTCTAGCCTGACTCCAGTGAAATGCTTCAGGGTTGCAGCAGTGACATTCCCACCAGCTCAGTGGTGGGGATGCTGTTTGAAATTAAATAGCAAGTTTTGTATTGTTGTTCTGTTTAGGGCTTATTTTGGGGAGAGACAGGAAATGGCAGCGGGTGTCAAGAATGAGCTAGAGTCTACACTATAAAACAACGAACAGCAATGCTGCATGCCTCGGGCTTAAGAAGAGAGAAACACCTTATGGAATTCATTAGCTGTGTGGATTCCTCAGCCATGACTCTGTGGCAGCCTGGAGTATTGCTACAAACTTGTCAGCAGGCAACTCTTTTGGTCACTTGGAATCTAGGGTGACCCTTTCATCAGAGACTGTTGATTCTCCTCTGTGGCCCAAAGGAGACCTTGCTCATTTTAAGACAGACTCAAAGAAGAGAAGAAAACCCACATCATGATTTTATCAACGTTTGTAAGCAAAGCTAGGATTCATTCTTCTAATTCCTCCAAAGTAAAAAGTCACTGCATTTTTTTTCCACACAAACCGTGATGGCTTGCACACTGTAAATACCCACAGCTAGTCTGATTTGTAACTACTCAAATTAGAACTATGTAGCTTAGTTTCTATCTTTTGGATATTTGACTATAGGAATGATTTCTGCAACTATCATTGTCTAAGAGACAGATGAGATTGCCCACACTGCTCTGTCATCTGTAATGTATTTTCACATGAATTATGCAAATTAATACAACAAACGTCTACAAGAAACATTGCTATCATCGTGTTCCTGATGGTGAACTTAAAACTAAGAGAAACGTAAAACTATCTGAGATCTAATGGAGGATAACTAGGAAGAATTCCAACCCACTGTTTCTTACTTACATTCCAAATCCCTTAATGTAGCATAGGATTTATCACTACAGGAATACGTACAGAAAATTAAAGTCTTACATTAATTTTAAAACTACAGTTGTTTATACTGTTTTCACTTGAGGAGAGAAGCATGTATATCTCTGTGTTGATTGGGAAACATAATATTTCCTGCTGTCGCCAGAATGAATTGCACAAAGAGAGTTGTTTAAAACAACACAGATATAATATGTTACAATGTAGAAGTAAGTGAAAACTAAGGCTGTTGGGGCCACGCTATCAATGGGGCCCTTGCTAAGGAGCCACAGAAGGACCACATGCATTGCCTTTCCAGCATCCTGTCTATACTTCTTGCCTCACAGTCACCCTGATGCCTGCAAGGTCAGCCATGATCAGAAGAGATGGCTCTAAGCCATCAACTCTCTAGTTTCTTTATTGCATTTATAAGGACTCACATTACTACATTGAGCCCACTCATAGCTAGCAAGACAATAGTACAGAGCGTAAGGTCAAAATTAGCAGATTAAAAAAAGTGTCAAGGAAATGGAGTAGAAATATCCCTGACCATGCCAATGTACAAGGGACAGAGCATGCAAGAAAAAAGCCAGCACTAAGCAAATGACCCATAAAATATTACTACCCTCTCTGCTTGGATCCACTGAGCCTTTGATCTTTCTCCCAGTTCTGACCCATTTCCTTTCTTGGGGATTCATTCTTTCCTAACAACTTGTCTTTCTTCACTACTATCTGTATACCCAAAATTCTCATTCCAGGACACAAGAACTTGGAAATACCATAAGATACTCACTGGACCTCATTACTCACCCATGTTCACTATTTTCTCATCTCTCAATTCTTTGCTGAGCAATCTCTATTAATGTAGGGAATTACTGCCATGTAGGAAGTAATTCATTACCCAGGTCCTAGAACATATTCATCTTCAGGGTCCATCATTCAGTATACTACAGGTTAGTTTGAATTACTAGAACTCTCTCAGTAAGCATACACCTTTAATCCCAGCACTGGTGAGGCAGAGACAGGTATATCTCTGTGAGTTTGTCAGATTGGTCTACATGGTGGCTTTTAGGATAG
The DNA here is from genome assembly GCF_004785775.1 of Grammomys surdaster. Classification (NCBI taxonomy): domain Eukaryota; kingdom Metazoa; phylum Chordata; class Mammalia; order Rodentia; family Muridae; genus Grammomys; species Grammomys surdaster. Next base: position 922,441 of record NW_021620984.1, read on the forward strand.
TCATGGCTATCTTTGATCTATTAGTGTGCTATGAGGTAAGTCCTGAAGAAGATTGTTACAATTTTTTCTGACTAGTCCTGGGGTACACACCTATAATTCAAACACTTAGTAACACAGATTACTAAGTGTATTACAACAGTTTACATTACATAGTAACATCATGTGTGTGTGTGTGTGTGTGTGAGAGAGAGAGAGAGAGAGAGAGAGAGAGAGAGAGAGAGAGAGAGAGAGAGAGAGAGAGAAATTTCTATACTATATATACAATTCATAATACAGACTGCCTTATTATTTTGTTGTTATTATCTTGTTGTCATTTTTTGCTTTTTGGGTGTTGCAGTATTTGTAAATTCTGGATGTTACCAATCCAGAATTGGTAACATCAATTCTACAACAATGTATACATTCACATAGAAGCTGTCTATAACATACTGCTACTGTTGAATTTCAGTAAATCCTGTATTTTACAATCTCTACTTAGTTTCTCTCATCTGTAATTACTAATCCATACATGTGTAAACACTCACAAATGCATAAAGATTATCATACATATGGGTAGTTTTAAAAAAATTAAAGAACCTGCTTCCCATAGGAAGTCCAGGTCCTCACAATTTCAACAAATTCTGGTCTAACACCCATCTGTCAGCATCTGCATTTTATCGCTTCAGTGTCTCTCTTATTGCCAAAACTCATAATGCCCACTTAAGGCAGGACAGACATTTTAGGGATTAAAACCCCCAAAATAGTCCTCAGCTGTTTAGCCAATGACTAACAAAAATTGATGAATAAGTTTACAGACTTCAGTCCCAATGCTTTCAGTTGGGATTACACCAAGGGACCTGCTCTACACCATCTCCTAGAAATCTCCCCCCAGGATTAAGCTTCAGATTCCCTCAGTGGAAATTCTTTCCTATTCTGTAGCATTTTGTCTTCTCTTTGCCAGCTACCCTGGAACCCTTCCCCAGAAAATTCTTGCCTCAAATGTATCTCAAGGTTTATTCTAAGAAAAAAAAAACTAAAATAACTGTAAATATTAATAGTCAACTCTGGGCTTGACTGATATGCTATGCAATTCCTAAACTCTAATACACGCATGCAGTTTATATTAGAGAAAGTACAATCAGGTTTTCTCATTTTCTTTTGTTGCTCTGTGCTTGTCACAATCTTTTTAAGCTAGGCTGGCTTTGGTCTGGGGACCCCTCTCTCTTCACCTCCTCACTGGATATTATAGGCACATGCCACCACATCTATATTTGCCTCGCTGCTGGTGCTTTACTGCTACTGAGGCTGCTCTTCTGCAGAACTCAGTTTGAAAAGAGAGACTTGTAGATGCTTAGCAAGTACATTATAGTCTCAGGAGCTTCGTCCATGCACACACAGACATTTGTATTATTTTAGTACATTTTTGATGTTGCTGAAAAATATTTTGCTATGGCTAATCTATAAAGAACAGATATTTATTGAGTGCATAGTTTTAAAGGTTTAAAGGTCAGTGATCAGACAGTACCAAATGTCATGTGAAGACCTTCAGGCTAAGTCACCCAGTGTGGAAGATGACGTCTTCATGGCAGAGAGCTCAAATGGGGAGAAACAAGAAGCTGGAAGAAGCAGGCTCACTGTTCCATAGTGTATCCTGTTCTTATGGAAACTCAACCATCCTTTGAGAACTATTCTAGCCTCTTCAGGAGCAATGTGCACCTAAACTAATGATCCCTCAGTGTTTAACAGTGATGAGATCAAATTCTCACTGTGATATGACACTCTTTATATAACCCCAGGCAGATGCTTGTCTTTTAAAATTATAATATGCCATTAAACTTATAATAGTATCTCAAGGTCTTATAAGACAATAATTTGCAATTGAATGATGAGCATAGACATTTTTAGGTATAAGAAATCACTTTAATCTATTAGTGGCACATGCTAGTTATCCTAGTAGAATTAGGAGTGTTATAAAATGGAAAGCATAGGCTACATAGCAAATTTCAGGTCAAACTCAGTTATATAGTAAGGCACTGTGTCAAAAGAGAAAATGAAATTCAATGGAAAAAGAAAAGGAAGAACAAAAAACAGATTTTGCTCTTCCTTGTGAGCATTCAGCTATCCACAGCTATAAATAAAAATCTTTTAAAGCTTTGGCACATCCCATATAGAAGGAGAGTCAATTAAGAAGTATGAAAATAAAGAAAGAAATAATCAAAATGTTTCTGAAAGCATGATAGAACTGGATGGTCAATGTGGAATAGATAAAGAATGTAGACCCCCTCTCCACCCCACCCCCAATAAATTGGCACTGAAGCTGGAACCTCAACAAAAAGCAGATCCAACCATGCTCATCTAAGGAAGAACATTCCAAACTCTCAGAAAAGAATGCGATTACAAAACAGACAGAAGGAAAAGGCTGCATTCTTCTGAAAATGTGGAATCATGGTAGGAACAAAACTCAAGGAAGTTCTTAGTGGTGAAAGCAGCATAGGTTGGGTTATCCTCCTCAGTTAAGGGTATATCTAGGGAGGATGTGACTTCACAATTAGAGAAACATTCTGATAGAAAGATTCATGGATAAATTAGACTTGAAGATGCTAAGGAGAGGAGAGGAGAGGGGAGCGAAGGGGAAGGGAGGGGAGAGGAGGGGAGAGGAGAAGGGAGGAGGAGGGGAAGGGGAGGAGGAGAGGGAGGGGAGGAGGAGAGGGAGGGGAGGGAAAGGGGGAGGGGAGGGGAGGGGAGGAGAAGAAAAGAACCAACCAGGTTTTACTGCAATCATGAAAGCAAAGTGTAATACCAAGCCAGTCTAGGAACAGTGACTATTAAAATTCATGGAATACATGGATTTTAGACATATTTTAGAGGAAAAGAATAGCTGATTTACTGATAGAATATCCGAGGGTTTAGGCAATAACATTAAATGAAAAAATCAAAGGTTTTTATGGTTCATATTAATTGTACACACATGCTCGATGCCTGGAACATAGAAAGTACCCAGCAAATAGTATCCAGGCATAGACAGAAGGAGAATTAAAGCACAGAGACGTAAACTGAGTAAACAAGGTAAATGTGTATTATTAGGTAGCAAAATAAGCTAATGGATAAAACAAGTATTTCTTAACCTGGTTTTTCTCCCTTAGGACTATCCATAATCAAGATCTATTGTTGCCCTTGGCTTTCTCACCCTTCCTCTCTATTCTCAGAAATAATGACTGTGAGACATAATTTTATATGAGTAAAATGCTTAGGCCATAAGCTTTGGCTTGTTTCTAGCTTATTACTTACATAATCCATTAAACTATCTTATGTCTTCCTCATGGTTAGTTACCTCTCTTCAGGTTTATGTGACTATATCTTCCAGAGTTGGAGATAACCTCCCACACCTGACTCTTTCCCATAATCCTCTGTCTCTTAAAAGATGTCCCATCTTCTAATCCTGCTTCTGTTCATTGACCATAGACTTTTTATTGACGGAACACAGGAGATTCTCTCCACAATCCATCAGTTTGTTAATGTTAAATCTATAAAAAGTCACATATATGACACTTGTCCTGAATGTAGTACATGTAAAGTGCCAAATGAATAGGTAATAACTACCCTGAGAGGCAGAAGATGTAAGACTCCTGGATCTATTTTTATATAAATATTGATACCATTTATATTATAAAACATTGAGTGGAAACTATCAGTTTGATCTGCCATCAACTATTACAAAGAGATACAATAAGAAACAATCCTTATACTCCCAATAAAATCACATTGTATCAATTATAGGGAATATTGAAACCTAGTTTAAATTCTAAAGTATACATTAAAGAGATTAAAAATTAAAGTGCTATCCTCCACAAAACACACATACACACATTGTTCATTACTAACGTTTCTTATTATCCTTCAATATCTTGTGTTCCAATTGTTAAATTTTCTCCCTTTCTGAAAATATATTCTGCTGCATTTCTTTATAGGTTTTTCTCAGAGTCTAATTTTTCACATTCCCTTACTATATAATTGTTCCTAAATTTGATGGGTAGCAGGCCTCTTTAAGCAATCTGAAACTCTCATTAGCTTAATGATTTGGTAGCTTGGTATTCTTTGTTATGACAACTTACATTCAGAAATCGTTCAGAGTCAGTGTCTTTTAGGAAAATACTCTCTTCTCTTTTCCTGTATTTCCACAGAGGTGAATATACAATCTCTCTGAATGTTTTCTGTGTCTCACAATCAAAATGGTATATTCTGCATCTCAATATTTTTTGGTAAACATCATTTAATACCATATTGTTGTTTAATACAACATTCTTCAGAAAAACATTCACTCATATGGAGTTAAAATATGTAGAACTGTGTCATTAACAGATAGAAACTAACTAGTGACACATTGTTAAGTATGTAAGGGCTCATTTTAGAGGACATATCATTTAACTGTCTTTTCTTTCTTGATAACAAACTGTTTTTTCTTCTATAATCATCCTGAATTCATGTGTACCCCTTTGCCTTATGTGGACTGACAAATGAATATCTAGAGGTATAACATACTTTCCTACAGTAAACTTGTATTTAGATGAACAAGCACCAAGCATCAATCACAGCAGACAGTCCTTAGAATCAGGGAATATACACTTTCAGTCTTGGCAACTGGAACTAGAAAGGTTTCATACTGACATAAAGTAAATTAAATGTGATTATCAATCTTGATCCATGTCAGAAAGGATAGAAGGTACATGTGTCAGTAGTTTCCCAAGTTCTGGACTTGGTACTTTGCTTGGCTGGGTAACTTGTACCCAGGAAATACATTTTTCTTCCAAATCTAGTTGTTATACACTACAACTTCTATATTATATGCAAAGTCCTTTCCATAATGGCAAATTCTTAGGCTGTGTAGTATTCAAATACTAGACTGTAGTGTTATCTGTGTTGGCAAACTTTTTTCTCTTGAAATGTACAGGTTCAAGGATTTTCTACACTGCCACCATCAAATGATTGCTCTTAGAACAGAATCAGATTTCTAAGCATTCATTGTCAATTAATACTTGTTCTGTTCTTTTCTAGGCTCCTTAGCTTATCTCATCCTGAACAAGTCCTTTAATAACAGAGATACAGAGCTGGGAAGATGGCTCAGTCAGTGAAGTACTTGGCACACAATCAAGAGGTTGTATATTGTAGCTCCAGCACCCATGTGCAATGCTGGGCATAGAACATTTCTTTATAATCCAGGTGTAGACAAGGCAGAGACTGAAGAACCCTAGCACTTGTGGGCAAGTCAGTTTATCTAATTAATTCAAGGAAGATAGCAGTAACAACCTCTATCTTCTGTCTTCCAAAGATATATAGATAACTGTGCATGATACCTACCCATATACATGAGTAAATATGTATATATACATGAGTATATATATATATATACTCATATGATCTGAATTATGCAATAACCAAAACAGATCTTAGTAGATTAAATTAATAATCTTGCAGCTAAAGAGAGGATTAGTGAATTAGAACAAAACAAACAAACAACAACACAAATAAAACTTAAGAATGCTTAAGTGGGAGGGGGTGGGGAGAGCCACAATAGAAGGGAGGGAAAAGGTAATTAGTCAGATAAGATAACCTAAATACAAAAGCTGAAGAAGAAGAGACAACTTTTACAGATGTTTCTAAATAAAATAAGAGGTCAGGATTAATACATAGAGTCTTAAACTTCCTCTCCCTGGGGCCATATGTCCTTTATCTGGGTCCAACTCTCTAGGAAACATTATAGAAATATTGTTTTTGAGGCCTCCCAATCAACACTGATCAATTTAGACTATAGGATGTACTTAAATTATTCTAACCAGTCAATCCTGAATTCTAATAGGACTAAATTTTCCCTCCCATACTGATCTCTGGCATTGGAATAAAACTTAGTGCTGTTTTGAGTCTATGGATTAATGAAGTCTTTTTATAAAACTCACAATGAAATATAATTCTCAATGTAGTGGTGGCAAGTAACTAGATCTTGATGGTGAAATCTCATGAGTAAGATAAATACAGGTCTTGACCAAGGTTTCTATTGCAGTGAGAAAACATTGTGATCAACATTAACTTGGGAAGGGTTTATTTCAATTTCTCACACCTTGCAATGTATTATGAGGGAAAGTAAGGGCAGGAACCAATCGGAAATGGATGAAGACGCTGTACTTCTGACTAGAGACACTGTTACTAGCTTGGTTCTCATGGCTTGCTCAGACTGCTATCTTAGATTACCCTAGACCACCTGCCTAGAAGTTGTACTGTCCACAGTGGTCTATGGAAGAGTGTTGCTTACTGGATTGTTCTTCAAGATTTCTTCAGCCTGCCATCTTAGACCACCCTCGAGCATCAGAACAGGGATGGCACCAACCACTGTCAGATGAACGCACCCATAATGATCAAGAAAATAACCCAGATGCTTGCACACCAGCCAGTCTGTTAAAGACAATTAATAAAACAAGGTTCCATATTCCCTAATGACTTGAGGTTGTGTCATTATGGCATGAAACAAAAGCCAACACAATGATATTATGATAAAAGAGGATTAAGAGAAATTGTTTGCCCTCTATCCTTCTCTGTATAAGACTAAAGGTGGGGTATATGATGAATGGCTATCTTGATCTTGGACTCTCCACCATCTTGAACAGTGAACAATAAATTTCTGTTGTACACAGCTCTCATTCCTAAGGCATTTTGTTACAGGACCTTGAGCAGTACAAGATTCCTTGTAACTTTATATGGACAGAATACCCTCCTACCCCAACTCTTAGGCCAACAGTTCTTAACCTTGCTAATGCTGTGACCCTGTAATACAGTTCCCCATGTTGTGGTGACTCTAACCATAAAATTATTTTCATTGCTACTTCATAACTGTAATTTTTGTATTATTATGAATCACACTGTAAATATCTGATATGTGGGATATCTGATATGTGATCCGTGTGTAAAGACCATTCAACCCAAGGGTTGTGACCCACGGGTTGAAAAGATCTATGAGCACAGTAAACTTGTCTTGTTCCTTTTATCTCTCCTTTCTAGTTTCCTTATATGAAGGACAAAAACTGAGTGCCTTTCAATAGCTTACACAACATGAAGGGTATTAGTATCTTAGAAAGAGTTATTTTATTTATGTCACTTCAGTGTGCAATTAACAAGCACAGATAACATTAGTTAATGAGTGCTTAAATGAGCTTCATTCTCTCTTGTGACACCAGGACAGGAGTGGAACTCCTACTTAGTAACAACACTTTTGGCAGGAACTGGAGAATGTACCAATGCTTTATTAAAACTGACCACAAACATAAAAAACTTCATTAAATGGACTTCTTTGCAGTGTGGTAACAAGTGTTTGAGTAAAATGTTCCACATGGTCCCCAGATGGTAGAACTATTTAGGATGGTTTTGCAAACTTTAGGAGGTAGGCCCTATATGAAGGTAGCTGGTCATGAAGAACATATTCATGAGATATTTTGGTCCTAGACATTCTGTCCTTATGTCTCTTCTTCCTATTTGCCATGGGTAAGTTTCTGCCACATGTTCACACTGCCAGGATGTTCTTCTTTACCAAGGGTCCAGAAACATGGAACCAAGCCTTCAGATACTGCCCCTAATAAATCATGAACTAAAAATAGGTCCTTCCTCCCCAGTTAGATTAGTGTACAACAGATGCATTGTTTCTCCAGTTTACAGTCAAGAAAAGCATATACTTCCTAAGGTGCTTAATTCAAAGCTAGTACTACCTACAAAGTCCATGTTATTTCAAGGACCCTATGCTCTTTATTAATAATTCAAAATATAATGATAAAGATAATATACTTGAATTATCTGGGAGTCAAATCTAGGTCCCTAAACTCAGCAAAAATATTGTTTACCTGGTAACCCATAGTAAAGGAATTCAATAAAGCATACTCTTATAGTACTTGAGACAAAATCCTTAGTCATTAGAAATATGTCTACAGGCAATTTATAAAATATCAGACAATTATATAGGATTGTAAAACAGCAATTACAAAAATTAAACTAGATTAAATATTCAGTCTCTCAATTCTTGGCTGGATCCTATCACTTTTATTCCATTGGTCTCATGATACATAGAATTATAGCAGCAAAAACCAGGTCCATCTCTCTCTGAAGCATCTGAATGTCCTCTGTAAGTATTACTGCTTAAAAGTAGGAATTTATGTTAAAAAATTTTTTATTAAAAATGTATTTTAAGATGTAACTGGCAATTATATTTGCCTCCTTGTAGACTCGTTTCAAATTTGGCAAGTCATTTAGAATGAAAGTCAATAAACTCTAATATTAGTAAAACTGTTATTATGGAAACAGTTTAAGATATTAGTCACCAGAATAATTTTTTAATATACTTAACAAGTTTACTTGACTAGTTATAAAGCCTCTTTTACAATGTGACATGGTATTTCCAGTGACTAAAAGGGTATTGCCCTGACACAGCAGAGCCAAATAAAATCCCAAGGTAGACATCCCAGACAGGAAACAAAAGTAGCCCATAACATGTTTCAACCATGAAATTTTCTACTTCTGGGTCCTTACCTCTAAAACCAATGACTGAACTATTTTAGAATTCAACAAGCATTGTGCTGTGATTTAAAAAGATTAGTTTGGGGTTTAATAAAGATGGGGAACTAAATAGTGACTGGTGAACCATGAAGCATGTCATGATTCATGCTGCATGTGATGAGTATCTGTGTGTTTAGAATGGCCATGCTCACTATACCCCACAAGCCCTCATGAGAATCATACAACATCTCCTTTTTTCATCAACAGTCATACTGTGAAAAACAGTTCAATTGCAAGTGAAAATTCAAATAATAAACAAGCCAATTCCTAGCATGGAAATCAAATGTTCAAATGTTCAAATGTCAAATGTTCTTAAAGGAATAGATGTTTTCAGCTCTCTTTTAGGGGCTCTTCCCTGTCTAAGTTGAGTTATATTTGATACATGGTCTACTTAGTGAAAATATGTTTCATATAATACTATTAAGAATTCAAATAAGGAGCTGGAGAGAGGATAGATTAATAGTTAAGATCACTTGTTCTTCTTGCAGAGGCTCTAGGCTTAGTTTTCAGCACCCACATGGTGGCTAGCAACTGGCTGTAACTCCAAATCCAGGGAATCTGATTTCTTCTTTTGATCTCCATGAATATCAGGCAGACATTTGTGGTATACATACATACATATATATATATATATATATATATATATATATATATATATATACTCATGTACAAAACATTCATACACATAAAAATAAATCTATTTTAAATACTATAGTAATAAAATCAATAGGATAAAGTAGGCTAACAAGGAAATAGAGAAATGTGTTGCAATATTCCATTAACATCACAAATACACTAAATACATTTTCAAGCTTCTAGTGTAGTTTTCATATTATTATATATTAGTAAGTAAATAATAGAGCTCAAGAAAGAGGTACATACATATTCTTAAAGACACATGAAGAGTTACACATTGAAACCAATGACTTTGGACTCCTCTTGAGAAAAGAAACTATTCATTACTTTCCTCCCTGAAGTGACTGCATTACACAAGTACCTGGGCTGTTACAGTATTGTGAAAAATATAATCATACATTCTCCTTGATTATTTGGCTTTTTTTGCCATAATCACATAGTGTGTGTCCATGAGCTAACATCAGCTGTCACCACTTTTCATATGAACACACATAAGAAATGAGCATTCACTCTGAAGAAAGCTAGGCCTCAGTCTATGCATTAAGCAATATAAAAAAAATCCTCAGGGAGAATTAATATAGAAAATTGTTCTGATTTCAACTTCACACACAGAAAATAAGAAAGTGAAAGAAGACGGAATATCATTCTGTTACAAAAAATATTAAAATATTTATCTAATTATACTTGACTGAGACCTACATTATTTCAGTACTTTTGGAGAGCCGTAGACTTGCCAAGATTTTCATTTCTTTACTGAACATGTACTTGTGACACATTAAAAGTGATTTCAAATCCAAATCTCTATGACTATTTCATGGAAAAATGCTTTCTGCCAGTTAGACCTTAAATCTTTAGGATATGGATAGTTACATTAATCTTACTCAAAACTCAGTGTTTCAAAAACATTAACCATGCAAGTTACTCTAAAAAGAATGCATTAAGTTTGGAAGCCACAAAAATGGAAAATATTGAGAAAACACTAACAAATACTACCAGTATCCTAAGAAGATTCTACTCTCCATTTCTTCTTCACAAGGAGAATTTGAATATCTTTGAAACCACATATGTTTTGCTTCTCAGCCTGTCTTCAAGCTAAAGATGGCAAAGAGATAGTTTTGATCAAAAACTATTTTTCAGAAGTTTTCGTCTTTCTATTTTAGTGCTACCCCCTATTCTGAAACTCCATTCTTCCATTCTTCCTTCCAATCAGATACAATGTTATAAAGGCATAAGAGTCACCACAACCACAGAAACCCAGAAGAAAAAAAACCACACTCATGCTAAAATGAACAAGTGTAAAAAGACTGAATTCAAAACATTGACCATATATGACAGATGATGTCTGCATTGTAGCATCTTGGCCACCCATGAAGGTTATTTGATAGCTAGATATTTTTCAACCACTGAAATGCAACTTTTTGTTACATATAACTAAATCTCAAAATATTTGGTAAAGTCATTTGAGACACAAATAAAGTTATTTTATGGTTTGCCTTAACTTCTAAAAGTTCTTTCAAGTATCAAAGAGTAGGACTATAGAACCCTTGGGAAAGAAGAGCAAAAAAAGAAAACTGAAAGCAAGTTGTTAAAATGTACAAAGGCAAAGAGGAAAACAATAATGATAGCACTTGATCAATGAGAAGCAAAACTGATTCTTCCTTTGATTTAAGCTGATTCATTATGCTCAATAAATATTCACTTCAATGCTAATTTTCAGAAATCCAAATACACTCTTAGAAGGACAACTTCATTTCAAATAAAAATAAGTGGCAAGTTAGTATTCTACACTTTTGAAACCTACATGCCCTCAGCAGATTTTTAGGGGAAAAACGTAGAAACCATAACCATCAATAATACAAATTATAGAGTGGATTTATGCCACACATATAATGTACTTCTTAAACAAGTGTACACTTTAGGATCACTTAATTTATGTCGCAACCAATGATTTCAATAGAATGAAGCAGAATACAAAATAAAAGTTCAAGTTCTAGTTGATGTTTTGATTCATGAAACTCAAGGATAATTTTTAAAATTTAATTTAATGCATTAGTTTTTAAGGAATATAAGAAGTAGTATGTCATGAAGCTATTAATATCTGTAGACTAAGTGAAAAAGGAGAAAAGCACCCTGTCACCCACTCTGCAACTCTGTACAGTTAGGACAATCAGTCCACACATTATGATGTTTGCCAGATGTCTATGGCACACAAAGTGTACACAACACATAAAAGCAAAGAACATGAAACTAAAGTGTTAAACAACATAATCAAGGATCAGAAAAACATGACCAACCTTAGCAATTAAAATGTTTGATTTCTGTAAGCATGGGTAGCACACACCTTTCATCTTAGCACTTGAGAGGCAGAGACAGGCAAATCTGAGTTCAAGGCCAGGCTGCTTTACAGAGTGAGTTCCAGGACAGCCAATCCTACAGATAAAGATACTGTCTCTGGGATAGGGGAAGGATTGATTTCCCAATATTAGCTCAGTAAACATTTCATTTATTAATCTAGATTCTGTCTTGAAGGGATGCATCAGAACATGTTTTAATTAACATTGCTTCCTATGACAGACTTGATTTGTATCCTGTGGATTGCCAAGTAAGACTATCTTAAAAATCAACTGCCCCTGCTTCAGATCAGGACAAGCTACAGGACAATTGATTTGCATAACTGGTAAAGTCAAAGTGCTTTAACATGGGAAAGACTTTGCACAAATGCCGCTGACTCTGAGGAAGTCAAACAATCAAGAACTGATTGGAAGAAGTGATTTTAGACATGTCCTGGAGTTAAAAATGAACAAATCCTTTGCCCAAAAGGGAAATAAATAAGTTGCAAGGAGAAAGCTTATTAAGATGCAAATCTTGAATCATTTTAGATGTACTGTTGCCTGGCCTGTAGTCTCGACCCAAGTTTATGACTAAGGAATAAGTTTAGTTGAAATAAATATACTGAGTCTATAAATAAACTATTAGAAAAAATATTAACATGTATAAAGTTTCAGTTATTATTTGATTTTTTTTCTAAAACTGTTAGCCTGAAACACTTCATCAGTGCAGAACAGTTTGTACACATTTGGAAGTGTGCTGGACAGAGCCTTGCAGAAGAAAAGAGCTCTGCATGTCACCCAACTGTGTTTTTTATCACCTCTAGACATTCCTTTGAGCTTTCGAATCCCAGTTAAAACAGTTCACGTGACATCTGCAAGCTTTTGTTGACAGATGGGATAAGCTTATAAACTATATATTGTATACCCAGCTGTTTTAAATTTCAATGAACATTCTTTCCTAATGTCCCAATTGATGACTGTGATGATAAATCTAGCATTTCCAAGGCCTAAAATCAACCAGAAGTTTTGAATAGTTCAGGTATTTTATTTATCTGAAGGAAACTTAGGAAAATATTTTCTCAAGAATCATTTGTTGTCAGTTTGCAAACTTATCGAATTTTTCTCTCTAAAATCTTCAAGAAATTCCCCATCAATACTGTCTGGTTTTCCAGATAATCAGAGCTAGTAGAGGTTAGTCTTCAGGCTACAAACACTTCTTTAAGAACATTTTTGAGATCAAAACATAGCTGCAATATTTCCTCCATCCCTTTCTTCCCTCCTAACCCTCCTACATGTCCATCCTTTCTCTCTTTAAAGTTCATAGGCTTTTCTTCATTAACTGTTATTGCACAAGATATGTATCTACATATATGTTCCCAAGTACAAGCTGCTTATCAGTATAATGTTACTTATGTATGTTTACAGGGTTGACCATTCTATATTGGCTAATCAGCTGGTATTTTCCCCCTTGAGGAAGATTATTTCTCCACCCTTGGCATTCCTTAGTTGCCTTTAGCTCTTTGTGAAGGGTTGAGGCCTTGTGGACTTTTCAATGGCATGTCCACTGGTGTAGCCTGGTTCAGCACATCTTGGGGCAGTAATACTCACCATACTTAATGGGTATAGTTTCTGGCATTACTAAGAGACAGCATCTCAGAGAAAATTCCCTGATCATTTTGCTCTGAAAATCTTTCTATCCCTTCTTCCACAATGTTCCTTGTACCTTAGGTGTGGGAATATTTTATAGATGTATCCACTGGACCTGTCCTCCACAACTCTGCATTTTTATTGGCTGTCGTTTTCTGTAGTGTTCTCTATGTGTTTCAAAGAGAAGATTCCTTGACCATGCCCTCTTCCAAAGGAGGGAGGCAACCAATAGTCCTACCTAGTCCTATAGACTCCTGAGTGATCATATCAAAGACCACCATGATACCCTAATCCTAATGGTGGAATAGAGGCATGTACACACGTGCAATTTAGCAGTAACCATCAGCTCTCTAATTGGACTTAAGACTCATTCAACAAGAGGGAAATCAAGCCTGGTAATAGAAGCCTAGTAACTACTCAGTGAAAGTGAAGGCATGGATATTGGAGGAGAAGCGACCACCACAACTTTACTAAACCACAAAAATACCTAACAACAATCTGAACACTTGTCCTCATACCCACAGATTAGTATAGTCCTCTCCATCATAAAGGAAACTTCTCTTTACAAACACTTTTAACAATTAGAATGGACAAAGAGTATGGCCTTACCAATACATACAACCTTTATTTATGTGAAAGCTACTATTGAATAAGTTACCTTAAAGCCTGCATAAGAAAGAAATACATTTTAAAGTAGCTTTCAGAGAAGTATAGAAGTTTAATTACAAAGATACAAATTATTCTATGTTTAAGGCTCAGTAAGTTACGAAAGTGTGAAATTAGAAAAGCACTCCTTTTTTAGGGGTTTCTGTTAGTAATTATGAAAGTCTTAGTCCACATCAACATAAAAAAAATTTCTTTTGGGATCCAGAACTACAATTCAAAATTGTAGAACAGCTTCTGCTTCACAGGTAAGAAAATAAGGAAACAAGAAGAAATACAGTTTCCTTAGCAGAAAAATGTAAGCTCCTCCATAAGCCTCTACTACATTTTATCAACCAGAACTAACCTATAGCAGTACTAGTTACAAGTCATGCTGGGTTCCATGACCTCATGTAGCTGGGTTTCAGCTATGAAAAATTCCAAGTATTTACCTGAACTGCACAGAGGAATTGAATCAGAGCCAATAGAACTGTGACATAAGACATGACACACGATCAACTCTGTGATGAGAAACAAGAACAACTTGTGAATGTTCTGAGATATTTTAAAGGTTCCCACAAAGAAATCTTATAAGAGAGCTGTAATTAAAGGTAACAAGGAGCAGGAAGTACTGAGAAGATTCAACACTCCCTGCCTCTGCTCTGCCCCCAGGCCTGACATGAGATCAAAAGCAGTTATCTATGATGATGTCATAGCCCAAGAATTTTGTAAAAATTGGAAAATTTATAACACAAGTTTTAGGTTGATTTGCTTTCAGTGCTTTGTATATATCAGAATGAACAACTCACCTATAACAAGAGTAATATTTCAACCTAGAATTAATATTTAAATGTATTACAGTGTATGTTTTTATCAATACTTTCGGCTATGGATAGCATACTTAGCATTATTCTATTATCTCCTAACTTGGTGGTTAATATTTAACATGTCCAGACAGGACTAGTTTTAACTCCTAAATATCTTTAACACATGAATTACTTAACTTTAAAAATTGTTTCTTCCAGATTTTATTTAATACCTAAATACTGAAATAGAATGAGAAACCATTGCTTGCTAAGTACACTGACAAATGTTATAACGTGAATGACAGAACTACAAGGTCATTCTTGGGCGTATGGACAGCATCTACTTTACAGACAATATGTACTTAAGTATCTCCTTCCATTGTTTACTTTAACTGATATTGAATTATTTTATTTTTTTAGAAAAGGCCTAAAAAAACTAAGAACTTGATAACTTTTAAATAGGTCTTATTTCATCTATAATTACAGTCACATATTATATTTTAATCAAAACAAATATAAAAGGAGAAAATAACAAGCAGGACAAAAGACAATGTGATTTGACCTGAGCTTGGTCTAGCTGTGACAAATGCAGAGTCCTTGTAGGTGGCATTGCTTGGAAGCTTCAATTACACAACTGTGTTGCAATTTATCCTGCTATTTGTCTAAAGTAATGAAAAAGTGTATTTCTAGGGCTAGCTCATCAGTTAGAGAACTGGCTGCTATTCCAGAGTGCTCACATGAGTGCTCCCAACTGTCTGAAAACCAGGTTCCAGGGATTCTGAGCCCTCTTTTGGTCTTTGTGGGAAGCAAGCACACACATGTTATACACACAAGCAAAATACACATACAAATCAACCATACTAAATAAAAATAAATTTAAGAAGTACTTATGGAAAGAACAAATAAGGAAGTGGGACCCTCTCCTAGAAAAGAATATCATGTGAAAGACAAGTCATCATCAGCATGCCAGAAATCAATTAATTTTTCCAACAACAAGCCAGAAAATCAAATTTAGCACTACAACATCATCAAATGTTGAATTGGGAATTGCTGATTCAAAATTGGTGACTTAGTAATCTATCTTTGTTAAGAGTTGAGGGTATTTTTATCATCTAAGGACTTATTCATATGGCATATCATACATTCTCTTCGTCTTTTGAGTGCCAAAATAATTGAATGTAAGTTAACTTTAATAGCTAATAATAACCCATACATATAAAACAATTTCAGGCCCCTGCTGCAAAAACATCAGTTCAGATCCAAAACACCATCTGATCTACACAAAACACCATCTGATCTGCACGCACAAGAACTAAACCAACCAATTTCCTGAGAACTCTTCTCTTTATTTCAGACCTTTCTAAAACTTGCTGGTTTTTAAATGTTACAATTAAACAAATCAGCCTGACAAAATTTTAACAAATCATATCCTATTATCAAAGATTGACTGCTTTCCCTACAATGCATCACAGAGCTAAAAATGCATGACTCTTTACACTATTTATGTCTACTTTATACAAACAAAGTCCTGAGCTGGTAGTTACTATATATGTAATGAAGATTTCAAGTCATAGGCCAGCTACTATTGCATTAAAACCAAATTCACCCTCAAAGATAAGTATCAACTATGAGCCCAGAGAATAAGAAAATGCATAATTAGATATGGAAATATAAATTTAAAAACTCATCTTCCAAAAAATTAAGTTTAAGCTCAAATTAATTTAAAAATGTTTTCAATATATACTTCTATGTATTTTATGAAGGCATATATATTTACATAGATAGACAGACAGATGTGTAAGTAATAAAAAAATTACTGCCAGGGATGAACACAGCTATTCTGTAATTAGGGAAAGCAATTTGGGGACAATGAAATAGCTGGTGGGTAAAAGCATTTAAACTATGTTTTAGTTACATTTCTATTGCTGTAAAGAGACACCATGACGGCCAAGATAACTTACAGTAGACAGTTTACAGGGCCCTTGCTTACAGTTTCGGAGGGTGAGTCTGTAACTGTAGGGAACACCAGGTAGGCAAGTATAGTGTCAGAGCAGAAGCTGAGAGCTTACTTCTGGTCCACATAGGAGACAGAGAAGGGAAGGAGCTCTCACTAGAAATGGTGTGGGCTTTTGAAACCTCAAAGAATAGTAATACACCTCCTTCAATAAAGCCATACCTCCTAATCCTTCTCAAATCCTTCACTGAATGGAAGTCTAAGTATTCAAACATGTGAGTCTTTGAGGGTCATCCTCATTCAAACCACCACACTGTGAACCTCGTGACTAAGTTCAATCCCTAGAAGCCACATCAAAAAGCAAGCAAACAAACAACAACAACAGAAAAACCCAACCAAACAACCAAACAGTAAAACCAAAGCAAACAAACAAAATCACTGGGAGTGATGGGATGACTTGCTGACTTGCATCTATAATTCCAGAGATTTCATGTTTGGTGAGATGGAAGTTAGAGGCAGGAGAACTGAGTTGAAGCTTAAGCGCCTGCTAATGTAGAGTATATTGCACAGTTGACACAAGAATAACTCTGACTCAAGAGACTGGGAGATGAGAACTGACTTTCAATGTTGACCTCTAATCTCCACTCATATAATGTGGTCTGTGTACACCTGCAGTATCTGAACCTCTGTCTTCAGTTATTTTAAAATAATTTGAAGCCTACTTAAAATATTTAATTGCAAAATAATATACTAGAATTAAATGTAACATTAAAAGAAACATTGGGATGTACTGCAAAGAAGATTTCTTTGTGTCTGATATTTTGATTTACAGCAGTGACTATACATTTGAATATCAAAGGGCACATTGTCCAATAGGATCCTTTGCTTTACAGTCAAACAATATGCTCTAAGTGAGAAGTCAATATGACCTTCATGCAATGAGCCTGGTGTTAAGACATACTTTTTTCCTACTGCACATAAGAAAAGACAACGTACAGTCAATAGAAAAACACAGGACCCAGAGAGTAACAAAGTCCTTGCAGTGCAGAAAAATCAATTAAAATGATAGTAGCTTAAGCTTAGACAAACACTTCTGTAAGGATTGAACTTAAACTTTTACAGAAAATAGTATTTCAGTGTCCTAAAGTAAAACCACACAGCTTTAGACACAGGGAGGTCATTGATTCAGAGTGAAATCCATAGACAATACTGAAATCCACACTTAAAAAATCTAGATGACTTTTTATTAAGAATTAAAGATTTTTAATCATGTATAGCTTTATGTGGAACTCATTAAAATTCAGATTAATGGCTACTGGCAATTACCCATTTTAATGAGCTGTCTATTAAAACTCACCAATTCCATTCACTAATCAAAAATCAACTTTTTATGCACAATAGGCACAATAAATACAATAACTGTATAGCTCAATTCAATATCAAAAATACAACTTGAGTGCATAAAAGCTTTAGTTGGTAAGGTATTTTAATTTGAATTGAAATTGAAATTATATTCATTTGCTTAATGTAGATGTTTACTGGTCTGAGATGTTCTTATAGAGCGGTAGCTATCCAACCCAACAAGGAGTGTGGCTACTAACTGAGAAACATGAGGCAGACTCGTCACAGTACACAGAGTTCTCAGTGATGTCATGAAAGCCCTGTCATTAGTACCTACGGTGATATGAAAAATGGCACAGGAGAGCCAAAATTGAATTTCAGATATTGTCATCTAAAGGAAGATTGAAAAGCCTTTGAAGCATGCCCCAGTGTGAACCAGCTTTCTGTCACTTGACAAGTACTTAACGTACTCACTTTACATAGAAAAAGATTTATTTGGACTTATGGTTTTCAGGTTTCAGTACATGAGAGCACCTGGCTCTGTAAATTTGGCCTGTGACAAAACAGAAAGTAGTGCTGTGTAGTAGAGATCACTAAGTTCATGGAGAACTGGAAGCCAAGGACAGGAGCAGGGGCATTCATCTACAAAGGAATGGCCTTAGCAACCGAGCTTCATTCATTTTCATTAGACTCCTACTTCAAAAGTTTTCACCACTTCCCAATGGTATCCACTTCAGGCTGGCAAGCAAACCATAACCATATAGGAAGAAATAATGGAAGGAAATAAGGAAGAGGTGGCAGATAGAACAAAACAAAGTCATTTCAGGGTAAATTGTGTCAGTCATAGAAACATCACTCAACCGTTATGACTGTCCTGGTACTTGGAGAATGGTCACCATAGGCTCAGATAGTTGAATATTTGATCCCTCCATGGTCAAACTCTTTGGAAAGAATTATGAGACGTGGCTTTTGGAGGTTCAAAAGCCTCTTGCTATTTCCATTGCCTATCTCTGCCTAGTGGTTGTGGAACAAGATGTGAGCTCTCAGTTGTACCTTTACTCCATCATCATGGATTTTAATCTTCTGAAACTTTAAGTCAAGTTAAGTGTTTTCTTTTAAAAGTCATCTTGGTCTTGGAGTTTACCCTAGCAAGAGAAAAGTACCTAAGACAATTGCAAAAGAAATTACAGAGTCAGATAAGCTTGCAACTAAGCGGTCACTCTCTTTCTTGTCTCTAGCTCATTGTCGTGTTAGACCTTGTATCAGTAACAGAATGATACTATACTCAAGTAGATACACCACAACGTGTATTTTCTAAATTGTAATTCATCTCCAACACATCAAGTATCATTCCTAGCTGTTTTAAGAAGGGAAAGTCTTACATTAATCTATGACTTCATTATTGGCTTAATGTGTATATCTAAAGCGGCTTCAGATACCCTGTGTTAAGTGTGATAGTCATGACTCATGAATAATTTTGGCCTAAATTTCTAGTTTGGCATGTGGATAAACACCAAAAAATAAAAGAAAGTCAGGAGACTCAAAGGGAACAAACAATGAATCACTGTCCTCTCCAAACTAAAGTTTGGCTCCAAGACAGAAGGATTAGTTTGTTTTCCTGGGATGTCATTAATGTGACGGTCCATACGCAAACATGAATCTAAGTAAGTGTTCATTTTTCAAAGGCTAAACTTGGAAGAGGACTTTAAAAAGAATAAAGTAACTAAATACCCACAACAGACACAAATAGAGAAAAAGAATGAAAAATATTCCATTTAGGCAATAATACTGTAGTAAAGTAAACCATGGTGGTTTCAAACAGACCCACATCTGGTATTTGATATTAACTGGCTACTTCCAAGAAACGTTTTGAGTGAGCGGAAATAGCAAAGGCGTTTTACAGATTATAGGAATTCAATTATGGGACACAAGGCAGCTGTGTGGCCACTCACGTTAAAAGAAAATCAGGACACTTTACTTAAGATCCAGTCTGCTTTAAATTGCCAATCTCTATCTACTCTGAGTCAGGGGACATAGAAATAGGGATAGACTTGACTAAAGTGTAAACAGAGAAAAGAGAAAAGGAGTCATTTCCTTGGTGAAAGGTTACAGATAGGGCTGCTACCAACACAATTATGTTTGTCATTTTGAAAAAGGTTGTAAACAGTCCACACTACTTGTTTGAGAAAGCAGATAAGTAGCTTCCTGGATGGCTACTCAGTTCCCGTGGGAGAGATGTGCTACTTTCCTCTGCATGGTTCATGTACGTACACACTCTTGCTCTGTTTTACTTCATACTGTTCTCAACCTCTTCCAATATTTTAGCAAGCTAGACTACAGGATATGATCGGGGTCTTGAAAACTTTCCCATCATGTAAAAGAATATTAGATAAGGAATCCTATTTTAATCCTGACTTGGCCCCAAAAGTACAATAAAATAAAATAAAATAAAATAAAATAAAATAAAATAAAATAAAATAGCACAGCAGCATTTTAGAAAAGAAAAATTAGTGTGTAAGCAAAGCAAATCACTATGGAAAAATTATTTTATGTAAAAAATCTAAGTCAGAATGTTGTGAAATTTCCACATAAAGGTTTATTTGTGTGCTTAGGTGAAATTTTAATCTTGAAATTAAAATTCTGAATTATTTTTTAACAAGATGATAACAGCTCACTATAGACACACATATATGTATAATATATTGTCTACGTGTGCATTCATTTATATGATGAGTAGCTAGGTGTTCTGTTTAGAAGCATGATTGATATCTAATTTAAAAGCCGTAAAATACTCTAATGAATATCTGTATCAGGGATCCTAGTATAATGACTAGGTTCAAGACCATACCTAGAGCTTAGACATGTACATTCCTCTTATTTTGTATGGTCTCTTTACTCTTGATTGTTGTTACATACATATATATATGTGTGTGTGTGTATGTATTCATTTGCATTCTTGAAGATATAATACAATCTGCTTATTTTGTATAATGGTACATATATATATTTATTTTGTAAAATATAATATATATTTGAAATAGCTCTGTTTATCTAGAGCATAAAAAACAAACTTATTGCATATTATGTATGATAAATTATCCTAAAAGATTATGACTGTAGAGTGTTAATTGTTTATACTAAAGCCATAGATATACTGCTTAGAACATGTTTTCATCTCTGCTGAGTGCCTGGTTTTTTTGTCTGTCCTTGGAAGTGAAGTGACAGCCCAGCCCACAAAACACAAATCCAAGATATCTATCCATCTATCTATCTATCTATCTATCTATCTATCTATCTATCTATGTTATCATTAGATAACCAACTGATGTCTTTTAATTTTAATTGCTTTTTTCCTGACCACTCACATGCCTCAATGCCCAGCACCACACAGTGGACACAGAGAAATCATGCAATTCAATGGGAAGGTACACTCTGTGCTGTTGGCATTCAGGAAGATGGTTCCAAAGGAGCAAATAAAACTCACTTTTCTAAGAAAATCCACAGAAGTTTAAATTTTGCATTTAAGTTTCATTGAGTCTTCTACTTTCTTTGAGGAAAATGTACTTTAAAATTTTAGTCAATATGCACTGATTTAATTTTATATTTGCAACATTATCAGCATATGTAATAATTTTGTTGGGATTTTAGATGTCTACATATTGAAGTAAAATATTAGGATATTTTAATTAGCATGTTTTATTAAAGAATATTTTTAGATTTGTTCTGTCCTTAAAACAGGGGCACACAATATATCTCACCCTGTCATGAGATTTCCATCTTTCTACCTTGCCTCCTGAGTGTACAGATTTCTCTACTAAACAGATTTAATTTCTATTCTTTTAAGCTGAGTTCATTTGAAATTATATGGTATAGTACTATTTCTATGTGGACCAGTATATGTTTATCCAAAAGATCCCAGTCAGAATCACTTTAGGTAAGGCATACTATATCATCCTGGTTTCTTGGTTTTGTGTTCTGTGTCCAGGGCTGTCACTTTACTTCCAAGGATAGACAAATACCAGGCACTTTGCACAGATGAAGGCATATTCTAAGCACTACACGTGTGGCTTTAGTCTAAATAATTAACACTCTACATTCATAAACTTTTAGGGTAATTTATCATACATGATATGCAATAAGTTTGTTTTTAATGCTCTAGATAATCAGAGGTACTTCATATGTCCATGACATAAACTTTGCTTTGATTTTCTCCCCTAATCATGAAGTCAAACCATTACATCATTGAAAGCTAAGCTTACGTCAGTAATAGTGCTAATCCATCCATCTATCAGTCACTCAACTATAGACTCTTTAAGTTCAATAATATACTAAGGCATGTTGTTGTTTTCTTTATTTGTAAAGAAGCCAACTTGTGCTGTCCTACAGGGAGTGTGAGTCACTGGTAGGGTGTGAGTATGGGTAGCTACAATAAGGATTCCAGAAGTATTAAGGAGCCCACACCTCTCTCTGTTTCATAAATCTCTATCCAGGCAGTTCTGCTTTTGGCTCTTATGAGATTGCAAACAAGGGCGATGACTTCTAGGCTCTGTTTTTCCAAGTTGAAAGCAAGGTACAGGGCTTCTGCAGGCAGAGGAAAAAACAGACTTAGATGGAGCTTTAACCATGTAAAACCATAAACTTTAGGTGAAAGGAAAAAGGACATTTGGAAATTAAAATTTAAGGTAAAATAAATACCAAAATAAAGTCTACCAAAAACCTTTAGATGACATAAACCCTACCTCTGAAAGCTACCAGGGTGGTATCCACACAAGAAACATGAGAATTCATCAGGAAAAAAAAAGTATTTTAAGACACATTTTGCCACAAATGCCTAATAAAACAAGGTAATTCAACAATCATTATTTTCATGACTACGTGAAGGATATGAACTGAACATTTCCATTGCAGAAAAAGAACTACAGACCTGAAGTGTTTGTTGTCACTGATTATTGGATATTAGCCCAGAAGCTTGAAATACTCAAGATTCAACTCACAGGCCACATGAAGCTCATGAAGAAGGAAGACCAAGTGGGGGTGCTTCGGTCCTTCTTAGAAGGAGCAACAAAACACTCAAGGGAGCAAATATGGAGACAAAGTGAGGGACAGAAACTGAAGGAGGGGCCGTCTGAAGACCACTCCACCTGAGTATCCATCCCATGTGCAGTCACCAAAGGTAGACACTGATGTGGATGTCAGGAAGTGCATGCTGACAGGAGCCTGATAGAGCTGTGTCCTTAGAGATCTGTTAGAACTTGACATATTAAGAGGCAGTTGCTCACAGCTAACCATTGAACTGATCAGGGGGTTCCCAATGGAGGATTTAGAGAGAAGACTGAAGGAGCTGAAAGGGTTTGTGGCTCCATGAGGAGAGCAACAATATCAACCAACCAGAGCTCCCAGGGTCTAAACCACTAGCCTGGGAGCACTTAGGGAGGGACCCATGACTCCAGCTGTATATGTAGGGGAGGATGGCCTTGTTAGGCATAGGTGGGAGAGGAGATTCTTGGTCCCATGAAGGCTGGACACTGAGTGTGGGGGAATTAGAGAGTGAGGAGATGGGAGTGGAGGTGTAGGTGGGGGCACAACCTCATAGAAGCAGGAAGAGGGGGGATGGGATAGGGGATAACATCTGAAATGTAAATAAAATATCCAATAAAAAATAAATAAATATAAAAAAGAAAAAAAAAGAATTTCAATACAAACTGAACCCATTAGCATTCCTTGTTATTCAAAGTTCTTTGCAGTATTCAACTTTTTTCTAACTTGAAAAATCAATGATACCTTAACTCCTACTTTGCATAAAGTTGAACCTGTACAGCAAAAGGTCAGCTCAACTAATAACAAGAATGCGTATCCTCCAGTAGTGATGCAGTCTTTGAAAGATGACCGAACACACGACCAGATGTTGGAGAAGGGATGTGGTTCTTGCCAACAAACATTTGTTCTTTCTGGACCCTCTTATTTAGGAAGGTTCATTAGACATGTAAAGCCATATGTTGTTGGCATTTTTTTCCACAAAACCCACATTAAATTTAAAAAAAAATATTAGAAATGCTTGAAAGAAGCCGGGCTAAGCACTTGTTCTTTCAATATATCTATAAATCGGGACATTTATACACCAGTCATTGTTGCACAGGCCTCTAATCCAATCATTCAAGAAGTAAATGAGAGGTCATGGTCATCACAGAATGGATAGAGTTCCAGAACATCCTAGGCTACATAAACCCTGACTCAGATAGACAGACAGACAGACAAGAAGGCAGACAGACAAACATTGGCCATCTGTGATCTATTTTTAATCAAAGTGCAGCAAATGGTAAAGGTCAGAGTAAAGTTTGTGTTCATTCATAAATAAGTGTAACTATTTGCCCCTGAGCTGTAACATGTTCTTCTTTGGGATTTTGTATGCTGCTGCAATGAGCAGAATTATAGATTCTGAAAAGAGATAAGAGCATGCGTCTTTCATAAATGCAGAAGGTGTTACAAAGGTTCCCTTTTTTATAAAAAGGAAAATCAAAACAACAAAAAATGATTATTCTTGAGATGGAGAGCTGGCTGTCAATAAAGTGGCTGTCACCCAGGTATAAGGATCTGATTTTGAACCAGGGTATGCACATAATAAACCAGGCACAGCAGAGTCCACTTGCAAACCCAGGGAAGTGGCTCTGGACTCTCAGACAAATACCCTAACCAAACAGATAAACTCCAAATTAACTAAGAAATATTGTTTCAAAAAAAAGTAGACATTGAATCAAGAAGTCACTAAGATGTACATCTTACCTTTGCAGTTATGGGCAAACATAGGCAAACACACCTGCACAAATCAAAATATGAGCAAAATACATTGTACATATGAATAATATCCTCAAAGACAAATTTAAAAAGTGTTTAAAAAGTTTCATAGCTACCCAGAAAGACAAATATGGCCAGTGCTTTGCTCAAGTCATCAGAGAAGCTTCCTCCTACAACGCTTGGGACCAAATACAAAGACCCACAGCCAGATGTTATGCAGAGAGTGAGAGATCTTGGAACACTCATCCGTAAATGGGATGTTTCCATCAAATTCCTCCCTTCACGGTTCACAGAACCGTGTGGAAGAGGAGGTAGAAAGGGTATAGGAGCCAGAGGGTATGGAGGACACCAAGGGTCCTAAGTCCTTTAATATGCTCAAAACACACAGGAGCTCCCACATACACAAAAGGACCACTACTCCATTCCACAACATTAGAGTACTGCTATTATTCCTGGCTATATAATCTATGTCTTATGATTATCTTTGTTCATATAGCATGTCAGTCATCTACTGAGATGCATTTAAAACACAATGATACCAGATGAGAGCAGAGCAATGTTAAAGGATATACAAATGTTCTCCGGGTGCTGAAGGCCATTGGTAGTCACTCGTTTACTCTGTTTGTAAGGAGTAGTTGATATTTGGAGGATGATATAAATGTGGAACAACTTAGGCAATATCTGAGCTGGCAGGGCAAGAAGTTCCAATCCCTAAGATGCTAGGCACCAAGTGCTCAACACCTCAGTCGTAGCTGAGCCAAGCATCCAGCAACGTGACTGTATCTCCATTTCAAGAACTAAATTCCCCATATCTACCATCCTAAGTCTTCTCAGATCCATGTAGGATAGGAACAAAAACTATGGGCCACTGCAGTCCTAAATTAACTGTGTCCTAAAACAATCTTGATGGGGTGACATGAAAATTGGTTATCAATCAGCAAATCACAGTTGAGAAGAAATACAAGGATGTGAAAGCCAAAGAAGGGTGAATTTCACCTTTATGTGTACAAATCCAGCTTGGCGTGTACGTATCTAACATTGTCAGAACACTGACCGAGAATGGAGTCTTGTGAGATTTCTGAGTGCTTGTAAGAAAACTCACAGGCTTTCTTATCTTGTAATAAGAGTCTTGTGACCTCAGTTTCTTAAAAAATATGAAATTGTTCTTGGAATGGGTCTTTCTGCCCCCCCCACAGGTGTATTGTTTAGGAATTAATTTACTTCAGAGTATTCATTAAAACTGGATATGTTATTTGTTTATGTGCCTTTATGATAAAATGTGGTTTTCTCATGTGCAGCTTGCCTGCCATATTCATCTTGTCCATGTGACTGTACACTTTACTCATGTGACCCTCTTAACCCTCAGAGTGTACAGTGTCTGATGCTCTGAGTAAAGTTGGCCATTTCATGAGACTTTAGTTGGCCTCATTTATTGGCTCCATTCTTCCAGGTCTTACCACCTTTAGAACAGTAAACAGAACACCATACAAATTAATGGCAAAAACCTAAGAGAAGAATGAGAAAAAAAAGACAATAATATACTCTGAGGAGACTCAAGCTTTATAACTGTACGTCTGTCCTTAATTATGAGCTAATTCATAAAATGGAACAAGGACCCAGTCCTTTCCATAGGCAAGGGAACTCCTAACAAGTGTATTGCTAGGAAGTCAAAGAGTAAACTGCTAGCAGAAATTGATGTGGGATATGGGATGCAGTAATGAGAGATTATTTATTCTTATTTCTAATCTTGGAATTCTGGTGTTGTAGAAGGATGGGGGCTACGTCCTGCCAAGAAGTATAGATAGGAGAACACAGAAATACAGACAAGACTCCAACTAAATGATGGCACACGTATATACAATGATGTTACTCTACATATACAGTCTATTTGACTTGAATAAAAATGACATTTTTTGTGTGTTGAATACTGAACAATATACTGTGTTCTTAATCTCTCATAGAAATTATAGTAACAATTGTCAGAAGTTTATTGCATGCCTTAAATCCTACTGATCCTAGAGAATTATGTCCCTTTAAGGCAGAGGTTCTCAACCTGTGGGTCACCACTGCGTTGAGGATTGTATCTCAGATATTTATATCATGATTCAGAACCATGGTAATATTGTAGTTATGAAGTAGCAATGAAATAATTTTATGGCTGGGGGTCACCATAATATGAGGAAAAGTATTAAAGGATCACAGTATTAGAAATGATGAGAACTGCTGTTATACGGGCTTACTTTGAAGAAGGTTTATTTTGCTTTTCCAAATAATGTCTTATTCCTACTAGTATCTTAAGTGGTCTATGGAATAACACTAGTACCCATCTTCCTCTATGAAATAGCCTGATTCTACAACTTTAGAGAATATTGTCCTATGACTAAAACATCAAGGTCAGGGTTAATCTCTCCTAATCGGACTTTCATAGTAACCAATCACCAGACTGATGGGTCTATCCTCTGGGACAGCTCCTATCATTTCCCTCTGTCTGTCCTGCTGGGGCTATGCATGACACTCCATCGATATAATTCTTTTGATTCTTTAATTAGATTACCTCCAAGTCAAAGTCTTTATGACTTCTATCCACTCTTACAATTAATTTCAATAGTCTGCCTATTTTTTTTTGTTTAGATCATAAATAATCCTTCTCCCATGACTCAGAGTTCACTTGAAACCCTGGAAGCTAGCTGGT
Organism: Grammomys surdaster; assembly: GCF_004785775.1. NCBI lineage: Eukaryota > Metazoa > Chordata > Mammalia > Rodentia > Muridae > Grammomys > Grammomys surdaster. Next base: position 949,849 of record NW_021620984.1, read on the forward strand.
GAGGCAATCCTCAAAGTTCTAACTATCTAACCATCTCAGAACTTAGGAGAACTCACTATTGTCTGTATAACTCCACTTCCAGCTCCAAACTGTTCCATTTACCTTCTCACGTCCTCACTCTATCCTATAGAGCACGCAGAGTTCTGGTTTTGATTCTTATAGAGCACGTATAGTTATGGTTTGGATGAACCTGTCTATTTTAAAATACACTTCCGATTACAACTCATGCTCCTCTCTCAAATCAAAACTCCAAGGTCAAATAACCACACTGAGGAGTCTCTCGAAAATTTCAAAACATACGAAATGATTTAATGCCAATTTCATAATAATAGATAACAATTTATCTTGACTATTTCACTTTAATGGTAAACTCATTTAAAAATAAAAACAGAAAAATGACATCTCTTTCAAGATGACCTCTGCATGACATGTTAGTTCACAATCTGATCAATAACATGGAGACTATGTTAAAAACTAATGAACTTAATTGTTCATATCCACCATACAGCTCTTTTACTGTGAAGAGAAATGACTCTAGAAATTAGTTCAAGTGTATCTTTCTAACCAAAGCCCAAATTTATTTGATATCAGGGTAAAAGAGTAAACAAAGTCCTCTAGGGTATTCTGGTGTTGGCACACATATGGTACTTTAAAGAACACTGTCATTGATTTAGTTCACACCAAAAAAATAACAAAGTAAAACACACATATATTTAGGAATAGAGGTGGGGGGACTAGAATCAGGGTGTATTATGTGAGGAAAAAAAACTATTTTCAATAAAAGGCAAAAATGTTTGATAACTACCATCCGTATGAGGTGTGTCTTTCTTCTGATTTACTTTTGTCACAAGCCAATGACTTTTGTAAAATTAAGTTCTTCAACTCTGAATAAGCAGAGTATACTCTATCCAAATTGAGACTGAAAATTACTAAATATAGCAAGCAGGTGCTTTTTCTGAGATCAGCAGTTTTCATTAGTTTGATAGCAAGTTTTGAATGTTTCTTTTAATGCCCAAGACATACAGTTGCTGTAGTTTTCTGACCCTAACCTGTTTGCATCAACATCCTTCAGAAAATATTTTAGGACTCTTCCTTAAATCATATAACAATGAAAAAAATAGAAAGAGGATCTACTAAATTCACTTCCAATTATCTGCATGACCGTGGGTACCACAAAGAAGACTGGGTGCTGAGCATTGCTTTATAGCTTATTGGCTTTCCTATATTGTGAATTTTAAATTGCCACATGGGTTTTTATTAATTAAAAAAATTGTATGAGTTAATTCTATGTATAATTTATATCCTGTATATATTTTGTGAAATACTTTTTTGGAGTTTAAGTTGTCCCCGGGGAAACTAACAACTGTTTCCCCTCCAGTTCTCCAATACTTGCTAATTGAGTTGCCTTGAAAGGCCACTAGGGAGAGACATGGAGTCTTCACACCAGTGTTTGGGTCACTGGGTGCATGTTTCACAGCAAAGACATAGTTCCCCTCAAGGCATCAGTAAAACAAGCTACCAAAGTCCTACTTAACCTAGTAGGGAAGTTTCAGTAAACAAAAGTATACTACTCCTGAAATTCACACATACAAAGTAATGTTTTCTCCGACAGATTAAAAAAAAGTCATATAACATACCAAATATCGATTCTTATTCAACATACAATATTTACAAGATGGTTAAATACAAAAAGTAATTTTTGCAAGCAATTCTTTTTCAGAGAAAATGAAATGTTTAATGACATACCAATGAGAAGAGCCTTGATGATTAAAAATGAAGGAACCTGTTTTTATCCTACACCTTTCTCCCTCCTGGAACACACAGCTGAGCTCTCTAACACAAATACAGGCATCCATGCGCTGGTACAGTCATTCGAGACTGACCCAGAAGTGACAGACTCTTTCTATAAACTATTGGCTTATCGGGAAATGTTTCTCATTTTACTCAATGCGTCACACTTTCCTACTGTAAATCAAAGCCCAGTTATCATAGGCGATGGTGATGTTGTCTGACTAAGTCACAAGTACATCAGTTTGAATTTGCAAAGGCAGAAAGCGAATAGGTCTGGCAAAATTCAAGGGCTCAAATTACAGGAAGTACGATTGGTCCCGTGCTTTACTTCTGTGGCACTTAAGACGACGATAGTCTCAGCATTGTATGTACAGTAATAAGTGTGTGCTGAATGACTGCAAATTCCAGTATTTGTATTTTTATCAAATGTAGACACAGCGAAAATTTGATATTTTATAACCTAGTCTTGTCCATATTAAAATTTATCTCAGACAAACCTTGCAGGGAAGGTGATTTGATCTCTGCACATTCTGTGTGTGTTCATCACTAAAGTCAACTGAAAGTTGAGAATAACACACACCCCCTTTTTACATTCTTATTTTTGTTTCCACTTGCAGTCAGCTACAGTAAACCACTTCAGTCTGCTTCTAGTCAGGGGGTACTGCACAGTGCCTTAAACACAAAACTTTTTCAGGAGTTCAAGATCTCAACTATTACAGCAAATATAAACTTTAAGATGTTATAAACATATTCTTTGGAAGGTTCAAGTGAGAAGTACACCAGAATAAGATAAATGAGTCTGAGAATAGCAATGTCTCCAAAAGCCCCTTAACGTGTTTAGGAAAGACGCTAGTTTGCTTAAAAACATAACAAACACATTGATGTTTTGAGTTTTAGTATCTTATAGTCAAGGTTTAGGAACAAAGTTGATAAAGTTGGAGAATAAGTCTCTCTTGACTATGACTTAAAAGATTCCAATCTCTGCTACATCTTAGATTTGACCAAGTTCAAGTTAATTCTGAAATCCAAAACCTTTAATCCCCGTTTCCAAATTTACTTACACTTTTCTCAAACTAACTCACAGGGCCCGGGGCTCCTGCTATAAACACCCCAGGAGCATAAACCTCCGTTGTCTAGTCACACACCCTAGAAGCTCTTTGGAGTCCAAAACCAGCCAGGAAAAGAAAAGAGCGTTTCCTACAGCAATGAAATCCTCTCTGGAGCCATGCCACCGGGGCAGGGTGCAAGCTCCCCTGTTGGCAAGAGACCACTGTGAAGGAGAATGAATCTGTGAGCCTGGACATCTCTTTGGGCCCTTCCCTCCTCTAAGTTGCTTTCCTTTCTAGTAACAACTTTCCACTGGGGGAAAAAAAGAGAGAGAGAGAAAGAAACTTTGCTCCAAGAAAGCATGCACCAATCTCTAACTTTGGATCCAAAGGTTAAATAAATAATTATGCACACACTCTCCTCGGCAGGTTCTCTGTACACCCGGTAAAGCCAAGCCCAAACACAGTCCAGGGCTTGGGAGCCTCGGATCCTCAGCCCAACCCCGACGGGGTCCCGTGCACCTACCTTGACCTCGCCCACGTCGGGCTCCGCTTCCGAGGAGAAGCCCAGTCCCGACTCGAAGGCGGCGACGGTGGCGGGCGCCTCGCGCGGTCCCGGGATCAGCGCAGCGGCGAGCAGGGAACACGCCAGAGACAAGAAGCACAGCAAGTGCATGGTGGATGGACCGGGAGCGGGGAGGCCGGTCCGCTGGCAGGCGCAGGCTGGGGCTCGAGGCTGAGGTCCGCTCCTCGTCCCAGTCCCGTGATTTTCTCCCGGGGACCCCCCCTGGGCAAGCGTCTCCCGGGAGTCGGCGGCTCCCAACTTTTGCCCTCGGTTATGGCAGCCCGCGCCGGGGAGAGGCTCCGGGTGTCAGGTACGAGCCTCACAGGAAACCGGACATCCGAACTGCCCTCGGTGGCGGCCGGCGAGGTGAAGCGAGGGCGCCCGGGGGCCGGCTCCGCCGACCGCGGTTTTGTTTTGGGCGTTTTGCAAAGAAGAGGGGGTGGGGTGGTTAAGCCCAAGTCACCCCGCGATGTTCCACTAGTCCCGAGGAGCCCTCGGGTCGCCTCGTCCCCCTCCTCCCTCCCCTCGTCCGAAGTGAAAGGAGCCGGGCCGCGGGAGCCGCGGGAGAAGGCGGTGGTGGCGGCGGAGCCGGGGGGCGGGAGGAGGGCGGCGGGGCGCCCGGCGGCGGCGAGGCCCGCGAGCTCCCGGGCGCTCGAGCCTCCTGCGCGCGCGGGGCCGAGCGGTGGCGGTGGCGGCGGCGGCGGGCGCAGGGGCAGGGCATGACTGATGCGCCCTCTGCCTGCGCTTATGTGAGAGAAAGCGGCGAGAGGGAGGGAGCGTGCCGAGCCCAGTCTGCCCTCCCCTCTCTTTCCCTCCGAAGCTAGCTCCGTCCAGCCCCACGCTTTCCCTCCAGCCCCACCTCCATCCACTCTCCTTGCTTTCCCTTTTTCTGCCCTTCTCTCTGGGCTCTGTTGGGGAGTGGGGGTGGGAGCAGGGGGTCAAGTTAAGTCTTGCAGCTGGGTCTCTTTGCAGGACCAGTTTTAGAGGCCACAAGACTGCGCTCAGCAGCTAGAAAGATGAGGGGGGAACGTGGGGGAAGCAGGTACAGTGGGTAGGAGATGCATGCTTTGGCCCTGGCAACTCCTTGGGATAAAGTCCTACTCCATACATTCTTTATCCTTAGAGACCTGAGAAGTTTGGAGCCAGCCTGAGAGTTCTAAAAAAAGTCACCATTGTAGCAGAGATGTTTGGGGCCATAGCACCCTTCCTGGCACCACCCCCTCCACTGTTTTCTAGGTTACTTGAAGCAAGAATTCAATGCAGGACATCTCAGAATACAGGGCAGTCTATTTAGATTCATGCTATGATCTTAGTGATATTCAGGAAGACCTAAACTTCCAGCAGATGGACAGATGGGCCAGAATCTTGAGGAACACTGAAAAAAGACACGCCTTAACAGTTTCTGCAAGACATACCGTCCATTTCCAAGAGAAAGAGGATGCATAGAACAATTTATATGCTGAAAGAGCAAACTCCTGTGATGCATTTGTTCTCTGGAAGAGCACCCAGGGACTTTGCTGTCTTCATGGTGATAACAACCTCTTTCCTCTTCGGGCAGATGGGCAGATGGCAGAAGTTCCGCTTACACAGCTTTGTCAGCATGCAAAACATGAAGGATCTTGTCTATCCAAAGCTGTATTAAGTACACTTATGTTAAAAAGCCATAATATTGTAGTGGGAGGAAAGACGTTTCCTTGTGATTAAAATCCTGCAACCTAGAGGTCTCGTTGCCCAACATTTACGTGAATGCTTAAATATCCCTGCAAAGAGTAAAAGCTCCACGCAGTGATTGCTGGCTGTGCTTTCCCTTTATGGAAGGAAGACTGACATCACTGAATCTTCCTTCCAACTATCCATTGCTTTTGACTTCGGTATTTTGCACATTTCATCTAATCTAAATTCCACATGTTAGCCCCTCTCAGATATTTGGAAATATTTGTCGTGTTCTCCCAGGGCTACTTTTCCTACCAGTGAAAGATTCCTTTTTATTTTAATCTGACAGATCTAATTATCCTTATCCATCATGCTAAGTTTATGTTCATAAAGTACGCCGTTCAGAACACGGCTCCATAGTTAAAGTACCCCAATGAAGCATCCAAAAAAAAAAAAAAAAAAAAAAAAAAAAAACCAAAGTGAGAGATGGGTCTTCCTTGTCTAGAGAGCAAGCATTTGTTGATATAGCCTTGGACCTAGTTTATTTTCTGGCAGCCAAGTCATACTGTTGATGCAGAGAACACTTAAAGTTGACCAGATTCCTCAAGAAATTTGCGTGTGTACTGTGATTTAGTCACGTCTGCCTTACTCTGCATCTCTTGGCAGGAGTTGTTTATCATGAGGAAGCCCTACCTTGTCACAGTCAGCCCATCAAACATGCTGAGGTAATTTAGGAGCTTGACATTGTCAATATGTTCACTTTTTTCTAGGTTCCTGTTGAACTGGCTGGATTTTGACTCAAGTAGAAATGGAGTGTCCTTGTAATCTTGTCCCAGTACAGTGGTTCTCAACTTTTATTGCACTTGGAGTCACAAAGGGCGGTTGTAAAAACAGATGCTTGGTCACACCACCAGGATTTAGGTAATTCTGGGAAAAGGCTCGGATGTCAGAACGCCTCAGATAGACAGCTCACACTGAGAACTTCACATGTTTCTTACAGCCTCAGGGTGTAGCATGGTATGAATACCACAAAATCAACAAATGTAACATGTATCAAAATGAATTAGTGACAATTTTTTTAAAAAAAGTTCTTTAGCACATATATTCATTTACATATATTTATCTTCCTATTGCTATTACTGTTTTGTGTAAATAAATTTGTAGCAAGAATTGTTTAAATAAAAGAAACATCAGTAGTCTTTAAAAACCAATACAGTAGAGCTGGCCATGTAGCCCAATGTTAGAATCTTACCTATCATGCATTAAGCCTAGGTTTTAAAAGAACTTATTATCATCATTTTATATATATATATATATATATATATATATATTAGTTATTAATAAATATTATTTAACAATACACAGGTTTTTAAAAAAGATTTAGGAAGTAAAATCAAAGAATTGCTAGGGAATTTTTTTCCCCTGCTTAACACCTAAAAAATTAAGTGAACCATTGCAGATTATCAAATTTTGTTTTTATTGCTTTTTGTTTTGATTTTTTTTTGATCAATGACTTCCTGCAAGGTCTTTTAAGATCCATCATTACTGTTATTTTTAAAGCACACCTAAAGGAAAGAGGGGGCATTTCACTGTTTGTTTTGTTTTCCAGGAACCATTACTTTGTTAGTAGCAACTGAGATGGGAGAACTGGGTAACAATTGCATATTACCTCCAGTTTCTTGTAGCTATTGGTTTTCTAATCTTTTTGAACATAGTGTTTGATCGAAAATAATTATATGTCTATGTCCGCTTCTTATCAGAGTTCGTGAGTCTCCCCTGGGCCAAATTCCAACACCAGTCACCTGTCACAAGTGGTAGTGATGCAAGAACGGAATTCCCAGTGTGATCACACTGGGAGGATAGTAGGCCTTGTACTGCGTACTGACAAGTGCTTCACGCTTATACAGGAGAAGGAAGGCCTGGGACAAGAACTATAGTCAAGCAATCTTAATCAAGCTTGTTTGTGCATTTTATTACTTGAGTTGTTTCTCCTTGAAGGTTCTGTTGGCAAAGCAGAAATCATTACTGCTTGCAAAGTCACTTTATTTTGCACTGAGTCCTCTCCAGAGACGACTTCACACACTTAAGGTTGGAGGTGACCCTGCTTCTCTCAGTGGAGTAATGACTCCCATGTGGGACCAACGTTTGTTACCATCGATGAGCAAATTGACTAGTAGATTTAACTATTTGGGGAATCTTGGAACTATTGGTATCTTTATCTTTGAAAATGGATGAGAGGTTAGGTAAATTTAAGACTAAGATGTTGCCAATTTTTAGACAGGTACCTCTTAAGAGGTTGTTAACACTTCTATATAATACTTCAGCAAGAATATGACCCAAGCTTAGGGGATGGCTTCAGGCCCTAACAAACAGTGTATGCTTTATGTGCATTTAGGAACCTTCAATACAATGTGCTTACTTTAACATTCATTAGATTCTGTCCATCTCCTTTTGTTCGATCTATAGCTGATTTCAATTACTTTCTGGCTTCCTTGATTTTATTTTGTGATTGTAATTCAAACTTTAATAACTGAATGGTCAAATTATTTTTGTTTCATGGGCTCTAGCCTCTAAGGAACACAACTTAGTTTTAGTGTCAATTCTGCTTAATCTGTATTTACAAATTTTGATCTATAAGGGGTTTTTTGTTTTTCTTTGCTTTTTGTTATTGATTTTGCAAGAAGGTTTAAATACTTTTGTATTAGTTACTAATTTATTGCTGTGATTAAAAATCCCATGGCCAAGGAGATTTATGGAAGGAAGAATTTATTTTGGTTTATGTTTCCAGAGGAATAAGAGATTCCAGTAGCAGGAAGCAGAGAGATTGCATCTTTAACAGAAGAAGGAAGCAGAAAGATCAAACCAGAGGTAGGAAATGGCACTGAGCATCAAACTCCAACTGTCACCATGGTGACATATTTCTTCCAGCAAGGTGACTCCACCTGAACCTCCCCAAACATCACCACCAACCAGGAATCAAGTGTTAATACCTGAGCCTATGGAAGACAATCCCAAGCTACCTCATTCCACTCCCTGACCCCATTGGCTCATGTCCATTTAATATTAGAAAATGCATTTAGTCTTACCTCAGCATTCTCCCAATGTCTTTAACAGTTGCAACACTGTTTAAAAGTCCAAAGTGTCTTCTAAGACTGGGTCAGTCTCTTAACTGTAGCACCCTGTAAATTACCTACTTCCATCATACAGGGGAACAGAATATACATTATTATTGCAAAAAGAGCAATGGAGGAATCATGAGAAAAACCTGGATCAAAGAAAGACCAAACCTTAGCAGGGCAGACTGCAAATCTTCCCCTTCCATGTTCAGTGTTAACAAGGGATAGATGATTTTGCTCCTCTAACTTTCCTACATGCAACATTCAGCTCTCTCTTGGACTTGTTCCACGTTATAGCCAGATGACTCAAGTCTCTAGTATCTCCAACATCTTTGGGTTTGAAATAAATGATTCACTTTCACAGCTTCATATAGTGGTCTCAAAGAGATTCCTTCATACCTAGACTCTCCTGTCACACATGACATGGCCTTTGTGGAGTTTTGAAACCAAGTAGCAAGAATGAATTCATGACCCATCAATACTATACCCTCCATGCTTCTAAAGTCAACAGCATTTAGACAACACTAACAACTTCAGCTTCCAGCTTGAGAGGAAGCCTTGGATCCCTCTGGACCACAGAATCTCTGTGCTAACCCTGAGGAAATAGCCTTCAAAAGATTTCACAACAATGATCTTGGTCTCTTATTAATCACAGCTGATTCTGCAGCCCCAGCTAACTATCATCGATTGTCTAGTCACGCAAAGGTTTTACTTCCACAGATCCTGAATCCAAAATATCACATGGATGGCTCTAAGAGTATTTACTTACCTCTGAAATTTTGCAAGTCAGGCCTCCGTTGTCAACATGTTTCCTAATGCCTCTATCGTGCAGGCTCCTATAACAATTCATTAAGCTCGAAGCACTCATAGCCCTCCTCTAGCCCAAAGCTCAAAACTTATGCCACAATTACCCTGAAAAGAACAACATGGTCTTGCCCAGCGTAACAGTTACTTAACTCTTGGTACCATAACCTGTATGAGTAAGGGTTCTGTAAAGGTCCAGAACTAATAACTAATAGGGTGAATAC
>NW_021620984.1:959447-972899 GCF_004785775.1 Grammomys surdaster
ATACACGTGTGTGTGTGTGTGTGTGTGTATATGTGCATATGTATATATGTTTATATGTATATATGTATGTATGTATATATGTATATAGATATAGCCAAGTTGTATTCTAGATATAGCCAAGTTGACAACCAAAACTTGATACCATAATAGCTAGTTTGTTTTACACATTTGCCTTTAACTAAAAAATTATTTGTTTTATTGTTTGCAAATAAAATTTTTAATAATTTATAATCATAGTCTATGTAGTTATGCTATATAAATGATGTATATTTTAGAAGTACAGTAGTATTTTCTTTGCACCCAAATGGCTGACTATTGCAACTAATTATGTGTGTGCAGCATTCATTATAAATGACATTTCAGCTTTTTCATTAATATTAAAAATCATGCATGAGGGCAAATTTTAGAATTATCCAATAATACTGATCTTTGTTCCTACTTCAGACTGTAGATGTTACTAATTTTTTCTTTGCTATTATATAATTTTCAGCTTGAAATGCTATTTTTTCCTCATTAAAATTATAGGTTCCAAGAATTATCACCAGGTATAAACTTGATAGAATAAGTCAACATGATTCATTAATATCTCTAAGAAAACACTAGTCAGAGAAAGATAAGCTAGCAAGCAAACAATTGAGATTTGCTATTGGCCTCAGGACATGCCAACAAATCAATGTATTAAAGACAATAATACTCTCACTTTGACAGACCTCTTAATCCCTAATAGTTAAAATTTATATAAACTAATAATTGATATAAAATTTTACTTCTATCAGCCAACTTTAAAGAGCTAACTCATGAGCTGTCTGTCTAATCTTCCTCAATTCCTCTTTTCAAAAGACCCACCTTAAAACTCTTTGAATGTTGACTGAAACCCTTTTGTTTTCTTACCTTTGACAAGCTGAGACCCTGATAGGATTCTCTAAGGCTTCTCCTTCCTCCAAGGTGGCAGTAGACCATACAGAAGTGCAACTTTTGTTTACTGACAGAATGTCTGCTGTTATTTGGGGAAACTCAGCACAGAAGGTCCAACCAAGTTCATAATAGTATCTCTCATTGTTAAAACCCAAATGACTTAATTCAGAAATAAATCAAACCCCTGACAGCCATGAGGGTTCTTGTTTGGAGATTTTTCTAGCTCCCACCAGATTTCAGTAGCAATTAACTTTTTATCATGCAGCCAAGTGCTTGGTGACTCTTGTCTCCTCAGAGTCCCATTCAGGGATGCTTTTGATTATGTGATTGTATTCATCACACTTATCCCTTGTAGAAATCTGCTGCGTTTTTAACAACATTGTCTTTTGTCACAGCTCTCTTTGTTGCTTTCCTTTGGGAGTCAATAACAGGAAGTTCATGAGAAAGAGATTATCGTGTTAACCTTGTTAAATCAATTCCTTGAGCCAGCCCTGGGGGTCCCGACACGTAGACATTGTCTCAGATTGACATTTATTGGTCAAACTTTGTCAAAGGCTTTATCAAAAGTTTACAAGACTTTCAGAAGCATTGTCCCTGCCTATGAGACACTGATTTTGAAGATTTCTCACCAGGCTTTTCCCACTTCTTAGAGCTATAGAGTCACTGATTATGCCCCTAGGATTCTGTAGCCATTTGTTGGAGAGCTCACTGCATAAGGTTCTCAAAAACTTTTTTTGATCAATCATGGCAATAAAATGGTTTGACAAGGCAAAGCTTTTTTAGTCTCATTGGTAATTGTAAAATTTAAAAATTAACAAGAGACATCCCTCCTCTGTTTAATAGCATAACTAGAAGAATTAGAAATTATATGAAATTTAAGATAAAAATATCGGAATTCATAAACCAAAATGTTCAAAAGGAGACTATGTTGGAGCCTTTTAGGGGAAGATGTCTTATGCCTTTAATTAGAAAATCACTAGGCTCCCATCATATGTTACCTCCATAGCCCTATGTCAGAGAAACAGCAGATTCAAAATACAAGTGAGAACTGGAATCCACTGAACTGGGTCGGAAGTGATAGCAAAAAGAAAGAGCCAGGGGAGAGTGGTGGGGTAGAAAGAGAAAAGAATACATGTATGTGTGGTGTTAAAGAACAAAATGAATCAATTAATACTGTTCAACCGAAGACAGTAATGGAAACTATTCTCAATCCCAGACCTCTGAAAATTCTCAGGGAAGGGAACTAATAGAAAAAGAAGAAGTGCTGATTCACGCCAGTTGAAATGATTTCTCATTTTCCCATGAACATTCATGGAGAGGTTCGAAATAGTAAAAGATTGCCTTATACATTTTCTGGGTGTATAATTTCAGCCCAAAGCCCCACTTCTCCCATGTTTCCCAAAGCATGACTCTTCTCACACTAATTCATGAGCCCTTACTCTCAGTATGAAGAATAATTTGTAACAACAGAAACAACAAAAACAATGAAGATCATCTGTGCTCCTCACAGAAGGGCTACTTTAACCACCAAAACTCCTTGGCAGTAACCATGCAAAAACATTTTACTTAACACTAACCACAAAAGAGGACAAAACAATCGCTCTATGTTTACCCACATTTAGGAATAAATTTTAAAAAGGAGTATGGCAGTGGTTCTCAACCTGTGGGTTACAACATCTTTGGGAGGGCTGAGTGACTCTTCCACAGGGGTTGCTTAAGATCATCTGAAAACACAGATGTTTACATTACAATTAATAGCAGTAGCAAAATTATAGTTAGGACATAGCAAAAAAAAATAATTTAATGGTTGGAGGTCACCACAACATGAGGAACTGTAGTAACGGGTCATAGCATTAGGAAGTTTGACAGCTTCTGGTCTTTGGGAATGTCTGCCATGACACACCTTATCTACATTAGTAAGCTGCTAGTAAACTATGTACATGAATCATAGACAGGAGCCCTCATATCAGAGAACTTTGCACACTTGCCATAGATTTCACTTACTCCTTTCCAAAGTATAATGAAATTTTTAGTTTGTTTGAATATTGTGGTCCTGACTAGAAAAAAATAATAATAAAGCTTTCTTGATTTTAAAATCTTGACATAGAAGATTCTAGCCTATCTCCTAAGCATTGGCTCAGCTATTAGAGGCTTTAGCAACATCAATATGTTATTGCCTATCCACCCTTAATCCAATCTAAAGGTATAGAAATTATTATGTTAATACTCAAATCTGAGGCTGAAGAGATGGCTCAATGGATGATGCACTTATTTTACAAGTATGAGGACCAGAGAGTTAGAATCCCATGGACTCATAGAAGTGTCTGGTGGATATGGTGGTAAAATGTATCCTGTCACTTGGGTGGCAAAGACAGATGATATCTGAGCAAGCTGGCTACTTAGACTCACTGCAATTGGTTAGTGCCAGGTTCCATGAGAAACCATACCTCAATAAAGCAATTAGTAAACGATCAAGTAAAAGACTTAATGTCAGTGTTGGGCATACACACACACACACACACATTTATGCACATAACACAAAACAACAACAAGAAAACCCTGATATCATCACACGTACTCCAATCACAAGACCAAGCCATGGTTGCTTTGAAACTGAATAGTCTCTTCCCCTCAAATTTTGAAATCTGTCTTGGTCCATTTTCTGTTGCGTTGTCTGAAGACCTCAGAGTGGGTAATTTTATAAAGAAAAGTGTTTTGTTTCTGTTATGGACTTCTTCTTCTTCTTCTTCTTCTTCTTCTTCTTCTTCTTCTTCTTCTTCTTCTTCTTCTTCTTCTTCTTCTTCTTTTTCTTCTTTTTTCTTCTTCTTTTTTCTTCTTCTCTTTCCTCCTCTCCCTCTTCCTCCTCCTCCTCCTCCTCCTCCTCCTCCCCGTCCTCCTCCTCCTCTTCCTCTACCTCCTCTTCTTCTAAATTCTTGCAAAGGAATTAGTATTACAACAGAGTTGTCTTGTTTTGTTTGAATGCTTCATCATATCATCAACAGTTATGATTTGCAATTCCTCTGTATTCTCTCAAGTTGCCACCACAGATGTTTATTAAAACGTCTTTATCCTTGGGAGAAAAGAGTACATAGAGAAAGCCCCTGGAACAATGCTGACCACACTGGAAAGAAACAGAAGGAAATTTTGACTAGAACTCTAGTAAAACTCGAGTCTATAAACACTGGGACTAAGATTTCCCAGCTATAAAGACACAAGATTTGACCTACTGGAACCAGGCTTGTTGTTGTATGAAGAGATTTAAAGTTTGGGATTCTTGAAAATTCTCCAGAAGCTGACAGCTTTCAGAGGGAGAGAACATCTATCACAGTGTTATTTCTAGAATGATCTTGCAGGATGAAGACCCTGCTACTCAACACTCAAAGGACTATTACCTAAAGGACTGAGGCCCAGCAGCCGTCTTGAAATATTCGCATTCCTTCCTCATGCCTCTTCTCTTCTAACCTTCCCTTCCCCCATGTCCTTCTTTCTCCCTGAATACATCTTATCACTGTAGACTCAAAAGGTCTGGATACTTAGTCAGTGAGTTTTATTTCTTAGTCAACTGCAGTTGAAGATAGAGAAGTCTCTATCTTCAGAATTATTTTCTGTGTCTTCAGTCATTGCTTGATTCTAATGCTGAGAGTCCTGTGCGTGATCTGATCATCACAAACGTCCAAGTTCTGATTTGTTATGTTTTCCTGACAGTGAAGACCAGCCAGTCCCTATAATACCATCCTCAGTTATACTTACTATTGTTTTAACGCCCTCCCCCTCTCGGACATGACAAGATAGGTAGCCAAAATCAAAACTCTCCAGAAAGAAAGTTTGCTGCCTCCAATAAAAGCAGCTCAAGGGCTCCTCACTAAGAGATAACATCTGTAAACAAACTTTCATGGAAGCAAGACTCAGAAAGGGCACAGCAAAACAGATGGTTTGAATTTGAGACCTGCCTCACATTTACAAAGCTTACAAAGGAGACTCACTGTGTAGGTAACTAACTGTCTATCACAGCTCTCCTATGTGACCTTTGGTGAACCGCTATTTGCCACATGCAACTCATGCAAACAATACATTAGCAAATCCTGAAAATCATCTCAAATAATACTTGATGTTTAATATTCTTCCAAGAAACTTTTTGTTGAGCATTAATAATAATTACTAATTAATACGCATTATACGTTATTAAGGATTTTTTTCAGTGTATTAAGGAGGGGGTTGTCTGTGACACAGAAACCACAGACTGAGTTTTTTTTTTTTTTTTAAGAAAAGACATTGATTTTGGCCCCTAACTCTGAAGATTCAAGACTGGGAAGCAAATTGGTGAAGATCTTCATGCTAACACAGTCCTAGCCTAATACAGGGTACAGAAGAGACAAGAAATAAATACACGTTTATTTTGTGTATCCTTACCTTTTTATTATTTATTTATAAAGGATTTAGGCCAAGAATCAATTAGTCATGGAGGCACCACCTTGATGCCCTTATCTAGGCTTAATCATTTCCCAAGGGCCTTTTCAATAAACATCATAGATGATATTTCCACTCTTTAAAACACTCACAATAGGAATGCGATTTCAGTGCAAGAAGCCTTGAAGGGCATCCTTAAGCCACATCCAAATCTCACCCCTTAGCAAATGTTTGAATAGTGACTGTATAGTTCTTTCCTTTCCCTCCATTCTCCTCATGTAAAAATCTGATGAAAATATTCGTATCTCAATCTTCTTAATTTTTATGTTTAATCCACTAAACAGCTGATGTACAGATATTGAATTTTACGTATCAATATTATCTTCATAATGTCCAGTAGAGTAATTTTTTATATATAATTAGAAAGGCGGCAAAGAGATGGCTTAAAGGGTACACTGATTTTCGTTCAAGCACAAGAACTTGAGTTTAGATCCAAAGCTTTCACACAAATGACTGAAGCATCTGTTACTAGTCCAGCACTAGGGGTGGAGACAGGGGCACCCTGAAAAGTACCTGGCCAACTGACTTAGCTGAAACACAAATGTGGAGTTTTAGTGAAAGATCTTGTTTCTAATCAAAGTTCCAAAGTATTATAGGGAGATACCTGCCAGTGACCTCTAGTCTCTACTCTTTGTGTGTGTGTGTGTGTGTGTGTGTGTGTGTGTGTGTGTGTATGTGTAGTCACATATACATACTTATATACATGTACATATACCATATACAATTAAAAATGAGCAAGGCATCACAAACAAACACTACTCATATATTATTTAACAGCTTTCTTGTGGCCTGGTGACATACAATGAACTCTATATACCTAAACTACACAATATATACATATATATGTAACACATTATATACTTATAGATACACACATGCATTCTAGAGGAAATCTTGAATTGGAGATAGTTGGAAAAGACACAGGAAGGAATTAAATATGATGGATCTAGGTTTAAAATACAGAGATTTAAATAGAAGACTGTTAGATAGCATTCTGAATTAAAAGAATAACAGTAGAGCTAACTAATTGAAGAGACCCTTTAGATTGTGTCAATTTAGTGTCACCTTCAAAAGGGTAAGTTACAGAATGACTGTGTGCAATGCCCAATGTTGTCATTTGACAGGATGTAGAGTTGGAGATGTCTGTTAGAAAGCTTCTACATTGGCTTAACTGAGATGAGAAGCGGAACACTAACATGGGGACTCGTTCAACAGACTGGAGTCCCAGGCTGATAAAAAAGAAGAAGGCAAGTAGATAGAGCAGCAGCAGCATCTTTCTCTGCTTCTTGACATCAGGTGCAGTGTCACCACTACCTACACCACCTGCCTCAGTGGACTGTATCTCCCAGTCCAAGTTGAAAATAGCCCTGCTTCCTTTAAGTCGATTCTCATCCAAGTCTTTGTCTTTGTTTTGTTAATTTCCCCTCAGAAATATCCTGAAAAATTTCATTATGCCCAAAGGCTGGTGAAAAGTGTTCCCTTTCTTATTTCTTCATTTTCCCCCATTTTTTCAAATTTTTATTACTTCTTGAGAGTTTTATACGTGTTTTGAACATATTTATCTCCTTCCTCTACTCTCCCCCTGTTCATCTCACAACATAGCTGTTTAAATGCAACTTTAAGTTCATGATAATATATTTGGTCATTTTTAAGAGGTTATTTTAGGGTATTATAATAAAGCATTAATGGAAATTTTATAACAAAATAGCATATGTATAAGTTATGTTTAAAAATTGTATAATTTCTTTGTATGTGGATAAGCTGTGAAAAATAACAGTATACTTCTTTTTCAGAAAGAACATAGTAGACAATATCACAGGTAATCTCACTTGCTGGTTGTTGAACAGGTCATTTAGAACTGACCGTATACATGAATAATTAAATTTTTCTTATGGCAATCCACTGTTTAGAAAAATATATTTATTTTCAGGGAAATTCATAATATTTTAGCATTTCAAAATGATAGTCATATCTAAGAAGGAACTGAAAATTCTAACTTTCTATTAAACTAATTTTTGTAAAAGACAGCTGGTTAAGAAAATTCCTTTAATTCTCCATGAATTTCAATACTTTTCATTTGTGTTTTAGCATCGAGTTTCCCTGTTCTTTTTCCTATATGATCTGATGTGCCACATTCATTTAGCTATGACAAACAGCATGCCAGATGCAAAACCATAGGGGGAGAGGCAGATGTAATGTGTACAGATTCTTAGAATGTTTTTATTACTGCCATTTGAGAATTAAGATATGAAAATTTTACCACAGAAAAGAAGTAATTCTTATATGTATTTAAACCGGTTTTGAACCTATAGGGTCTGAAAGGACCTGTTGTGGATTTGGTCTAATGCTTGTATTACATTATTTGGGTTTCCAAAGTTATATGAGAATCTGTCTGTAAGAAAATGAGGGTCCTTGTCCCCAGTTGGTTCTAATTGGTAAACAAAATTACTGACAGCCAATGACTAGGCAAAGAAACAGAATAGGATTTTGGGGTTCGAAAGCAAGAGACAGAAGAGAAAGAAAAATCACCATGCTGGGAAAAGAATAAGATCTAGGCTTGACAGCTGCAGAACAGTGAGCATAACTATCATGTTAAGAGCAGGAAAGAGCAGGGCCCAGCCCTACCCCTCCTTGTTGGGTCTAGAGTAACAAAGATCGAATATAGATTTTAATAAGTAATAACTCAGGAGTATCAGTGGGAAACATTAATAACATGGAAGTTTGGGAGTGGCTCAGCCATTGAGCTGTTTAAGGCATATTCAAATAGAAGGCCACGTATATTGTCTTTCATTCAGAAACTCAGAATATTGGGGTGAGTAGCTAGGAATGCATGCTGTTGCCACCTGGGTGATTGAAGTAACATTAATTGCCTACTATAACACGGACCCTTACATAGGAGTCACCTAAGATCATCAGGCATATCAGATATTTTCAGATTCATAACTAGCAAAATAACAGTTATAAAGTAGCAACAAAAATAATTTTATGGCTGGAGTCACCACAATGTAAGAACCTAAGGTCCCAGCCTTAGGAAGTGTCATAAAGTGTCATAAACATTTAATGGGAGCTGACTGACAGTTTCAGAGTTTTAGTCCATTATTGTCATGGCAGGAATCATGACAACCCACAGGCAGACACGGCGCTGGAGGAGCTGAGAGTTCTGTATCTGAACTGGCATGTAGCAGGAAGAGATTGAGACACACTTCCTCCAAGGATGACGCACACACTACAAGATCACGACTTCTAATAGTGCCGCTTTCTATGGGCCTATGGGGTACAGTTTTACTCAAACCAGCACAGCAAGGTTGAGAACGACTGCTCTAAACCAATCATATAATGCCCAATATACTTTCGATCTTCTTGCAGGACTCTCTGTAGAACAAACAAGAGCTTTGTGGGGTCTTTGTGTGCAGACGGTGCTTTATCAGCCCTCTCTTCAGACACTGATAGATAATATCCAATGCTTTTTAAACGAGGTGTGGTGATTTGTATCCAGTACTTAAATCTGATGACAGGATAGTCAGATATTTATTATATTTTACACTCTCCTTTGTTGTTTTTTTTCCCTGTTGCATGTATTTGAGCATCATTTCTGAATAATTGTTGCCAAGCTGTGCATCAAGAAACTTTTACCCTGTTTGCATTTCTCTAGAAACTTTAGGGTTTTAACTTTTACATTTGAGTCTTTAACCACTTCAGTTTAATTCGGGTTTGAGTTAACATATAAATATTTTTTATTTATATAATAATATAAATATATTTTACACTATATAAAATATAGCATATAGTATATATAAATATGTTACATATTTACATATAAATATAAGTATTTATATATGCATAATATATTTATATATCTTAATTATTAACATGTTACATATATAAATTACATATAAATTATATGATATATTATATATAAGTTATATGTAGTATATACACAAATATATGCAAAACAGTTAAGTATAAGTATAAATAAATAAACTGAGCTAAAATATAAAGGTATAATATTTGAGGAGGTTAGAGTCAGAACTGAAGTTAGCAGAATAATGTCAATTATTGTGGAAGCAAATAAAAAATTGTGATTTTACACCAATCCAAACATAGAATCTGTGAAGAGATGGGGCTGAAATGTATTCCCAATGTTCTATGTCAGCTCTAAGTCCTTTAGTGAATTTTACTTTTATTATTAAATTATAAGGCTGTCTATCAAAACCATGAAAGTATAGTCTTATTTTTTGTTTAGTGTATGAATAAAAAAAAAGAACACTAATTAACTGGAGTAAATCAATTTCTTGACCACTTTGTGCACAGAACTACAAACCACAACTGCAATCCATGAGGTAGTTTTAAATTTTAAATATTCTCATACCTATATTAACAAAAATTAAAAGAAATTTATGAAAATAATTTTCATTACATACATATATATGTATTAATTTTCCCAATATATACAAAAATATTTCCATTTAAATCTAAAATATAAATAACATTATCATATGATACATTTTATAATCATTTGTGTTATGCTACCTCTTTTATGTTTGGTATATTTAACTGTTAAACAGAACATTTGAGCTCAAATGACTACCATAAACAGCGTAGTTTTAGATGATAATTTTTCTAAGTAGGGAATTCTATGCTATTTACCAGTAATTCCTTTCCTTGACAGTTGTGGCTTCTTAATGAGTTCCTGTGACCCTCCCTTGTCCCCAGGGACTATTGGTCACCTGCCTTCAAGGGCAAAAGGAGCAGAAGCTGGGGTTGGAGGAGGTCAGGGTTTGGATGGTGTGAGAACAGAGGTATGGATAGACCCCCGAATTCAGCTTCAGCAAGACAACTCAACTTCAATGAGGTGAACAGGGCTATGTAGATTTGGGGTCTGGGTTGGGAATTCCAAGGTTGATATAAGTTATTGGCTAGAGTGGGAATGCTTCATTTACCTAAAGAGGAATTCCAAGAGCCTTCTGGGCAGGTTCTTATCAGAAGAGAGGAAGTTGCATGTGTAATCTAGCAACAGACTATGTGACTGTCATCAGAGATGGGGGAGGAGGTATAGCTTTTGCATGGAACACATAGGTAGAGAACATGGGGTAGCGGGAACAGCCTCAACTCCTACTAATCTCAGGATGAGGTTTTTGGGAGTTAGGGCACATCTCAATCTTACTGTTGCTCTAGGACAGCTCCACACAGTTTCCTATGAATTGATAGCTCTGCATAGCCAGAGTTTTATTTTTCACTATAATATGAATTAGGTCCCTGATTTCAATGTTTATGTAGATCAGCAGTTTACTTCTTGATTCTCAGTGCCTTGACCTATCCAAGTCAAATGAATTTCACCTGTTTTTAGTCTTTCTCTGTTAGAAACATACTGTGAATTCATATTCACATGTAAATAATATCTCCAATGCTTCACCCAGAGTATACTTTCTTATTTCAGAGAAAAAGAGAAAGAAAGAAAGAAAGAAAGAAAGAAAGAAAGAAAGAAAGAAAGAAAGAAAGAGAGGAGGAAGGAAGGAAGAAGGAAGGAAGGAAGGAAGGAAGGAAGGAAGGAAGGAAGGAAGGAAGGAAGGAAGAAAGGAAGGAAGGAAGGAGGGAGGGAACTAGTTAATGGAGAGAGAGAGAGAGAGAGAGAGAGAGAGAGAGAGAGAGAGAGAATATGAATCTAGGTCCCTGCACCTTAGTCAAATTGAGAATTCATCTTCTTCAGTTCTGTTGGTTTGTTTTTGTCATCAGAGGAATTTCCCCCATAATTGTGTCCTGTGGACATGTCTATGAAAGCATTTTGAAGATTAATGATAGATGTGGGAGGACCCAGCTCACCATGGACAAGTAATCCTGAGTTGTAAAATAAAGCAAACAGGGCATGCCATGAAAACCAAGCCAGTAAGCCAGTTCCTCCCTGGTTTCTGTTTCAAACTCCTACCTTGAATTCATGTCTCGGAGTTCCTAGATGACAGAACGCAACCTATAAATCAAGCAAACTTTTTCCTTTCTACATTGTTGTTACTTAACATATTACTTGAAACAGAAATATGGCCCATCCACCCTCACTTGAACGTTTTCCTTTTCTCTCACTCACTCTCAAGTTGAAAACCTCTTTTTCTTTGATTATTAATGTTACAAACATAAATATGTATTATTTTGTGTACACACAAATATGTATAAATAAAACCTACTGGGTCCATTTTTGTTGGTGGTGTGTACATGGCTTCAAGGCTGACCATTCTACATTAGACATGTTTAGTTACTAAGTTACCATAGCAATTTTGAAACATACTTAGGATCTCATTTGAAATATTTATTTTCTTCAATCTTATCTGTTTACTGAACACAGATGGCTACAGTTCAGAGAGGTAGGTCTGAGGATGTTCCAAAACACCAGAGTCACACAGAACTAAATTTGCCTCTAGCAATAGGCCACTCCTTTAGAAGAGGTGCTCTGCAGTGTTTTCTTTGTTTTCTCCTGAAACATCCTTGTACATCGCCTACTCTACACTGTTCTATTTCAAAGACATCCTACATAATAGGAATAGGTCCAGTTAGCTTTAGAGTTCAACAATTTTATGTGCCTCTGTACACATTTCCCAAATGATTTCACCAACTGTCCAGAATGTTAAATACATTATCAGCTCAAATACTGACACTTCCAATCCTTTAAATTTCTTTTTCTTACTTGATTTTTCTAGCTGTTTCCTGTTTATTGCATAGCATTTGTTTCTGTACTGTCGCATTCCACAAGTAGAAAGTTGGGGGATTCTTTTAATAACACTATCATTTCCTTCTTCCTAATTTTATTTTTTTAATTATGAGTGTCTGTGTGTATCTTAATATGGGCATACTCACACTAGTGAGGTGCTTGTGAAGGCCAGAAGAAGGAATCAAATCCCCTGGAACTGGAGTTAAAGCTAGTGATGAACCACCTGACATCCTGACATGAGTAATGGGAATCCAATGAATACTGGCTCCTCCTGCAAGAAGAGTATGTGCCCTTGGTTACTGGGCAATTAATCCAGCCCTGTGCTACATGCTTAATTGATCATTAAGATCTAGTCATTCTTCTCCAGAAACTGTTCTTAAATTATTTCTGTGTTCTTTCTGATCACCATGGTTCAGTTTAATATCTGACACTTAGACTAGCATCCGTTTTGCCATTGCTGGGTCTATATTGCAAACAACTTGCCTTTCTACTATTTTCCTTCTCTGAAAAGTATAAAGATGAAAATAATACACATGATGAAATATCAGCTCTCCACTACCTGTACTAGACATTTTCATGTGCGTTATTTTGGAGCACAATAATTTTTAGAAATACTTTCCATAAAAGTCAGAGATGAGCTCCTTAGACCTATGAAGGGAGCTACATTTGGTAATTTGAGTGCAGGGGACATGAGCCTATTTCTCTGAATAATAACATGTATTTTATCTGTTCTATACTCTGTGGTTTAAAAGAAAAACGTATGGCTGCTGAGTGAACTGCTGGGCATTAACGCGAACTGTGTATACTTTATCCTGATGTGCTGCTGTTGGAGCAATCATGATTCTGTCTTCAAGAAGTCAGCTATTCTGAGCAATAATTGTGAGCACTATTTCTGTAATGATCAACTTTTTTTACTTTAAATTCTTAGTTCTTTTCCTTGGTAAACATTGATATTTTTCACTCCTTGTAACCTGCGATTAATTCAAGTGCTGCTTATTCTTTCAGAATACTTTGATAAACAGTTTCGTTCTAGATTTCTGTAGAGAAATAAAGTCATAGATTTATAAAAATTTGGCGTGATTATCTGTCAGCAAAATCTTCTAAACTCTTTTGCCTCAAAAGGTATAGTTTATGTTGCTGGCTGGACTATAAGCATAACTCCCATGATTGTGAAAACAGACATTTAATTTAGAACTTATTTATCCACAAAAAAGAGAAAGAAACAATGAAGAATAAAAAATGTAGTTAAAAGTAAAGAAGATGTATTTGATATAAGATTATAAAGTTTGAAATGAAGGTATAGCTATTTTGAGATTTTAAACATTTATATTGATATTAAAAATTACAGTCTAATTTTCTCAATGCAGCTAATT
>NW_021620984.1:973299-983979 GCF_004785775.1 Grammomys surdaster
GTGTGTGTGTGTGTGTATGTGTGTATGTGTGTGTGTGTGTGTGTATAAAAAATTTATTTAAAGGAAACATATTTTCTCATTCATAGATCTTGGAAATTTTGAGGTCTAAAAATAATAGTATTTCTGAATATAAAATTATTTTCTCCTGAGTATTTTATTTTGAGAATTAAAAGCCCCTAAATGAAAAGTTGTTGTTATCAACTAATGTGCAGGAACAAAATTAAGTAGTTAACAAAGGATGTTGACAGCCTTACTACTGTGTCCTCATAGGGTATAGACAAACTCAAGATGTGCCATAAACATGCTGGGAAATCTTTCAGGGAACAAAAAACTTGACTGTGAACGAAGTCATCAAGGTCCTGTTTCCTCTTTTGAGGAAATACCAGCAGAGATTAGTAGGCGACAAAGGTTACAAGTTTCTCATGGTGTGTGTGTGTGGGGGGGGGGGGAGGTGTCATCCTGTAAGTGAAGGGATTGACACTGGTAGCCAGACACAATGCCAGGGCCCAGTTTTCTGTGGAGAAGTACACAAAATGGGAGTCAAACATTTTGGTTTAATCCCTGGTTTATTTGCCCAATCTAAAACCTAATTCATATTTGTACCCGTATTGTAAAAGTAGGAGCTCATGAGTCTAAAGCTGTGGAGTGAGTATTTCTGACTAATTGTAGAAAGGGCTGAACAAGGAGTTCCACTTATTTTGTTCTGCCCCTAGAGTTTCCTTTGCAAGGTCTTGCTTAGATTAGCAGTGGCTCTTGTGAAGAACTGAGCAGGCACCAAATAGACACTTTTCACATGCAACAGTGATTCTTGCTCCTACTGTTCTCTTTGACATTTAGGAAACAAGTGTTGTGTTATACCTGAGAACTTGTTGTCAGGGCTGTTTTCAAGAGGGCTCCCTGGTGCTTTGTGTAGTGGTTACATAGTTGTAGATTTCCCGCTGATCATCTGTGTTGTGTCAGCTTGGTAAAAAGTGCTCAAGAGTAGCCAAACAAAATATCTTGGCTGAATGGTTTTGTCCATCAGCATATTGGTGCTCTTTTATGATGATGATGGCTATAATACAAAAACCGTATGGCCTACATTGATTAATACCACTAAGTCGATGAGAGTATTCAAGCAACGTCACATTAATGTGGCAGCACATGCTGTTTTACCAGTACTTGGGAGGTAGAGGAAAGAGAATCAGAAAGTCTAGCCTAGGATACATGAGATCCTGTCCCAATATAAACTGAAGCATGTTCGCAGCACACACACACACACACACACACACAATCAATCAATCAATCAATCAAATCAAAGAAATGCATTAGTTTGGTTTCTCAACTGGATGGAGAGAGACATATGGGCTGTGTATGGATTTCCATAAGATACGATTTATTATTATGTAGGACTATTTTGTTTATTATGAATTCCTATAAAAATATGTTTACCTCAATAGAACATGCTGAAGAATTAGCTAGATACATTCTCACTTACTTGAACATATTAAATCCATCTGAGCACTTGAACTGAAAAACATGATTAATAAAATAATTGTATCAAGTTTGAGAATAAATACATCTGTGGCTAGAAAATCAAATCAAAATTTCTGAAGGTTGGTCCAGCTGTCAATCTTATTTTATGTATACTGACTGCTTTTTCCATAATTTTTTTAGAAACTACTTTATATGCACAGCTGTATCGCATACTCCATCAATAAGCATGTTTTTCTATTAAAAAGACCCAATACTAAATTTAACATTGAGAGCTATGGATGTCTATTATAGGATGAGCATTTACCTAGAACATACAGCATTCTAAGCTTAATCCCCCATGACTGCAAAAGTGGGGAGGGGAGTAAAAATAAAGAAACAGAAAACAATTACATAGACTTTTGTTTATTTATTTAGTAAATATTCAAAAATAGAGGTTTTATCTCAATGAAAATGACTCTTTTACAGTATCAATTGTGCTTCATCTTTAAGCACACTTGCTGTGTTGCCTGTGCAGACATAATTTTAATACTGACCCTTAATTGTCCTTGTAGCAGGAAAGACCATATGTTGGCCCTCAGGATCCATTATGTGCAATACAGCTAAGTAGCTAAATATGGGAAGCAGTATTCCTGCCTTTGAAATGGCTGGTCTATTTTACTTCTCTTTTCCCAGGGGAAAAGTATGAAATGTTACCTGCAGCTGGTTACAAGTATGTGTGTCATCCAGTAGCTGTAGGAAGGAATCTAGGGCATTCTCTACTGAGCCATGATCAATCTGTGTTAGTCACACTCACACTAGGTCACTTCCCACATGGGTAGCAGTACAATGGAACCACAGACAGAATCAAATCCTGGTTGCCTTTGTTCTTGGAGTTTGCAAGGGAAAAGAAAAATAAAATGTGCTGCTCAACTCAGTTTAGCACAGATCAAGTAAGGAAGGCTAATCTTGCTTTTAGACCTTTAACTCCCTTTTATCCTCTGCATTTTGCTTCAGAGTTTCTTTTTTTTTAAAAAAAAAAAAAAGGAAAGAAAGGGTATGGTACCATAAATACAAAGGTACATAAATATAAAGGTAAGAAACACTGTGTTGTCTTAATATGTAATGCCATTAGCAATAACCTGGGACAGTTGAATCTTGATTCAATTTTGTTAGTTGGTTTTGTGGGGTATATATCTCATTTCTGACTGGTGGGTTTCTAGGTCTTAGGTTAGTGGAAATGATTCCAAGTGGTAGGGCTGTGCCAATAGAAATCTTTTACGTCATTAAGATAACCCAGGATTTATGTATCACTGAGCAACTAAATGGGCATTGTTCTTAACTCTGGATTATGCATTTTTGTATACAATATGCATAAGAAGTATTTTCCGTGTGAACTTAAAAGATAGAGGTTATTGTTTTGTTTGACTCTCTCTGTTTGGAAATAGGGTCTCATTGATTAGCTAAGAATTTCCTTCAAGTCATGAGCCTCTGCCACAACCTGGAAAGTACTGAAATTACAAAAAAGGGGGGTTAATGCCATCTCAAAGTTTAATGACAAAAGTAGAATCATGAACTGACTTGACAGAATATTAAATCTTCTCCTAAGTAACAATTGCTTGGATTAAGTACCCCCAAAGCTGAGTGAGAGCTCTGTTTCTTACACAGGTAGAATTTTATTTTGTCTTTACAAATAAGGGACCATCAAACATTCAGATATGGAGTGATCATACAGCAGAACAAAGGAATTAAATAATCTGAAATCAGCTGCTGTATATTGAATTTTGGCCCTCACTTGTAAGCTGATAGACAAAGGGTATCATATTCAACTGTCTTTTGCCCATCAGTTGTTTTCTACATAAATCATTATCAGAGAACTAAATTTGACTGTTTTGAATTACTATATTAGAATGTTCAATCGCTGGCACCAAAGAGCTTTGTGTTAAATAAAAAACCAACTTCAATTTAAAAAATACTCAACTTCATGACATCTACCACACACCAGTGGTAGATTTGAACATCAATTATTGTATTTATACTTAATTCTAAATTATCTCCAGTGTTTGTGACCAGATTACTGTTTAGAATGAGTTGTTCCACGATCTGAAAGGGAGGTTCATTGACTGTTCTGGGTCAGCAATTTTCGACATATGAACAGATCAGTGAGACATTTAGGTTAGGGAAAGATATGAACTGACACAATATAAAATCAAGTGTGATGGTTAATCTCAATTGTCAATTTAGTGAACTTGAGAATCACCTGGGAAAGGAGCCTTTCTGAATGCCTTATCTTGTTAGATTAACTGAGGGAGAACACCTGTCTGCAGAGGACGACACAATTCCCTAAGCTGGTATCCTGGGCTGTATGAAAAGAAGAACGTGAGGGGAGCACCAGCATCCATTGCTATGCAATAGGAACAGTTGTTTTAAGCTCCTGTATCCCTAGCTTCCTGACCGTGATGAGCTATATTTTCAACCAAATAAACCCCTATTTCTTTCATTTGCTTTTTTGGGATATCTAACCTCTAACCACAGCAACAGAAATGTAACTGATAACAGTGAAAAAAAGTGTGTAGGAATCTATAAAGCTTTCGTTAATATTAAAACTACATGATTATTATTGTCCGTGTCTCTGTGCCCGGGACAATGGAAGGAATAACCTCATCATAGCTCTATAGCTGCTGTCGTGGAAACTGCTATGGCCCAACATAGCCCTGCCACTCAGGCTTCTTATCCCTTCCTGTTGATTAGTTAGAGCACAGAGACCTCTGGCTTCAATTCATGGAAGGAACATATAGCATAAAGTGAAATTTGAAAAGAATTCCTGAGATAAGGGACATGGTCGCTGTCTGACTCTCCTTGCTAATTCTACAACTCCAAGGAATTTGTCAGTAAATAGCTATATTGCATTCGTCAGAATCACCAATAGGACAATACATTAAATAGAATAGGAATATGCTGGGACCTCAGCAACAAATATTTTGGGCACTTAATTTAATAAATGTGTTTCAAGATACCATGTAAGTCATTTTATTTTTCCAAGACATATAGAATGTGCTCATGCAATGTATCACAGAAGAAGGAACATAGATGGATAAAGAAATTATGAGTAATTAAAATATGTACCCACCAAACTGAGAAAGTTTTACAATTCAAAACCACATTTACTGCAAAAATAAAAGTCTACTTTTTTGTAAGTTTTATTTGTAAAAAATAGTCATCTTGTTCCAAAGTAATATAGGATTTCATTCTTGAGTGTTATAAGTAATATTGACAAATTAAAAGCAACATTTTAAAATGAATGACTTTGTCTGAAGTTAAGATCTTTCCTAAGATTGTTCTCATTTTTATTTTAGATGTTTGCTTTTAAAAATAAGCTTGTTTTCTCCATTGGCTACAGAGCTAATACATTTCCAAATCAAATTAAGCCACTACTGCATTTCCTACTTAGTCTCAAAATTTAAAATTATGACACTTGTTACTGTTCTCATTTTCAGTTTCACTACACAATGCCAAAGAGATGAAGAGATAAGCACGTGGGTATGGCTAGGCAGTTGGAATCACAGGATACAATTAACATCCAAAACCAGGGTAAAATTGCTGTCTTCCACTGTTGCTGTCATGGAAGGATTGGGAAGAGGAACAATTGCATTTCTTATGTCCTCTCAATGACTTTTGACACTAACTATTTGGAATTGAGCCAAACTTCACAATTCAAGGATACACTCTTCTGAAAAAAAAATTTTTTCACCCCATGCAGCAGCAGCATGGGGTGAAATTGTAGCTTGGGTTCTCCAGACCACTGTTACTCTTGCCAGTTGGCTTCAAATTTGGGAATTCCCACTAATACTTCAAATTTGATTTGCTATACTGACTCACCAAGACTTCATAAAATGCTATACTAATGGTTATACTTTATGACTGACTACAGGAAATCAGAACCACTCAAACAGAAAATTTCAGAGTAAGATCTAAGAGAGGCTCACGTAAGGAAACTCTCACTGTTTGTGGATTTGTAGACTCTGTGAACTTGTAAACATTACTGTCTTACTGTGAGGCAGTACTCACAATGTCAGCAATCACTGACGCTCATCTTAGCCTCAGTGCCATCATTTTGTTGGGATTCCATTCTACGGGCAGAGTTGGTTGTGCCAATGGACTTGTGCTTCTATCTCCAGCCTCCTCCCCTTCATGGAGAGATTAGGTTGATTTCACTGAGGATGAAACCCCAACCCTTTATGGACACAGAAATACACGGCTATAATGCCAACACCTGGGGAAAAAAGTAAGTAGGATCTGGAATTCAAGGTCATTCTTGGTTTTAGTAAGTTCAGTTCCAGCCTAGATTATGTGAGCTGTTGTGACCCAAAAATAAAAGAAAGGAGAAAGGAAGAAAGGAAGAAAGGAAGGAAGAAAGGAAGGAAGGAAGGAAGGAAGGAAGGAAGGAAGGAAGGAAGGAAGAAAGAGAGAGGAGGAAGGAAGGAAGAAGGAAGGAAGGAAGGAAGGAAGGAAGGAAGGAAGGAAGAAAGAAAGGAAGGGAGGAGGAAGGGAGGGAGGGAGGAAAGAAAGAAGGAAGAAAGTAAAAGAAAACAATATGTTTCATCCCTCTACATGGTTGATAGTTGATAGATTTTATATTCTTATGGTAAATTTAAAGTTGATCTGAAATTCATTTTTTGAATTTCAAAAATTCTTGATCTTCTTGATAATTCCACGATAATGACTTATTTCATTGGCATACATTATATATAGTTGCTTATCTTGTATCATCTTAGTAGTATGGATAATTATCAGAAGTTATCAGACACATATAACAAGAACATACAAATTGTTTGACAAAGTCCAAGGACATATAGGCTTTCTCCAAATAAAGAAACAGAGTAGCTAAATAGTCCTACCCAAATAAAACTCTCTGAACTCCTAAAGAAATGAATTCAATATAAAATATGTCTACTAATGATTTTTCTGTAACTATCTGTCTTTAATGTTTATCTTGATAAATAAGATTTTTTTATGGATGACTCTAACACTAAGATAATAACAGATATGATAATATAATGGGTAGAATAGTTGAAATTGGAATGTGCTGCACAGTTGGTGAAGCTTTCTGACCTGACATATGCTTCTGAGTTTGATCATCATAAATTAGGGTCAAATCAATCTGTATACATTAGGAGAAAAACAAACAAATAAAACCAGTAGTAATAGCAACAGTAAATAGTGGTTTAAGTATTTAGACAAGCTGGAGAGATGGAGACTGGGATAATTAGCCACTGTGGTGGAAGAAACTCCTGTTTGCACTGTTGCTGCTGTGTTGTGTACTGTGCTTCAAGATGAAGAGCAATAGACTTGCTTTGTCGCAATTCCTTTTCTCACAATAAGCAACCTAGCCATGGAGAACTACATTACTCATTTCATGAGGACAGATTTTTTTCATTATATATAATACCTACTAAAGACCTCACCACCTCTCGACATTATTACATTGGGGAGGCAAAGCTTCAACATGAATTTTGATGAGAAATTAATTACATTCACACCATAGTATTGTGCTCAAATGAAAAGTCATAGCTGCAGTGCTCTATATTTTAAAGGAGGAAAGATTTTAGCGCAAATGTAATTTTTCTTCTATTTTGTGAAATTAGAAAAGGGAGTATAAACTAAAGCCAACACAAAGCAAGATAATTAAAAAAGATTATGTTGGAGACATAAAATAGAAGATAAAAACAAAACCAGAAAAAATCAGCTAAACAAAAAAAACACATCCCATGTAAATAGAACAATCGGAAATACATACTTGTCTCTATAGGCATGCACATATCCACACATGAAAGAGTTGACAAAAATCTAATGACATACTTACAAAAGCATACCAAGGAAACTAAAAGATAGAAGTCTTCCTCAGTTTGGAAATGGATATCTGAAATGTGCAGCAGGATCCGTGACAGATTTACTAAGAGAATATTTAATGTTGACACTGAAAAATCTTCCCTGTGAACAGACACACAGCAAGTGTCCATACTTGCCATTTCTTTGTGCCAAAGATTTTCATCAGTTAAACTGGGAAAATAATTTATTTAATTAATTTTTAAATTTTAATTAAATTATTTTATTTATTTACATTCCAAAAGTTGCTCCCCTTCCTAGTTCCACCTCTCTAAGTTCTTCACCTCCCCTTCCTCCTACTTCTTATCTCTGGGAGGGTGCTGCCCCACCCACTGACCCACCCCCACCTCACCAGCATCCCTCTTCTCTGGGGTATCAAGTTTCCATAGCATTAAGCACATCCTCTTCCACTGGGGTCCGAAAGGCAGTCTGCTGCTACACATGTGCCCAGGGCCACAGATCAGCACATGTGTGCCTTTTAGTTGGTTGCTTAGTCTCTGGGAGCTCTGAGTGGTTCGAGTTAGCTGACACTGTTGTTCTTCCTATGGGGTTGCCATCCCCTTCACCTCCTTCAGATCTTTCCTTAACTCTTCCATAGGAGTCCCTCACCAAAGTTCAATGGTTGGTTGAGTATCTGCATTTGTCTCATTCAACTGCTAGTAGATCCTCTCAGAGGACAGCCATGCCAGGCTTCTCTCTGCAAGCACAATAGTGTCAGGGT
The DNA here is from genome assembly GCF_004785775.1 of Grammomys surdaster. NCBI lineage: Eukaryota > Metazoa > Chordata > Mammalia > Rodentia > Muridae > Grammomys > Grammomys surdaster. Next base: position 981,359 of record NW_021620984.1, read on the forward strand.
TTGGTGTGCACACCTGGGATGGATCCAAAAATGGCCCAGTCTCTGGACGCCTTTCTTTCAGCCTCTGTTCCATTTTTGTCCCTGAATTTCCTTTAGACAGGACCAATTCTGGGTAAAGAAATTTTGGAAATGGGTGGGTGGCCTCCTGCCTCAGCTGGGGACCCTGTCTATCTACTGGAAGTGGTCTCCTCAGGTTCCATCTCCACACTGTTGGGCATTTTAGCTAAGGTCATCTTCTTTGAGTCCTGGTAACCTCTCATATCCCAGGTCCTACCAACCCTATCCCCCACGACTGCATATTTCAATTCATTCTCCTGGTTCTTTGGGCTTCTCTCCTGTCTCCCCCATACCCAACCCTGCCTCACTTTCCCCCTCTCTCTTTCCCTCCCTCATGCAGGTTCTTCCCTCCCTCTGTGTCCCATGATTATTTTGATTCCTCTTCTACGTAGGTTTGAGATATTCACACTTGGGTCTTCCTTTTTGTAAGCTTCCTACGGTCTGTGAGATATATCATGGGTATTTAGCGATTATCTGTATATAAGTGAGTACATACCATGCATGTAATTTTGGGGCTGGGTGACCTCACTCAGGATAATATTTCTAGTTCCATCCATTTTCCTGCAAAATTCATGAAGTCCTCATTTTAGTAGCTTAATAGCATTCCATTGTGTATATGAGCCACATTTCTGTATCCATTCTTCAGTTGAGGGATAGTCATCTTTTATACAAAGGATAAACAGCCTGAGAAACAAATTAGGGAAAAGTACCCTTCACTATATTCACAAATAATACAAAATATCTTGGTGTAACTCTAACTGAGCAAGTGAAAAATCTGTATGACGAGAACTTCAAGTCCCTGAAGAAAGAAATTGAAGACCTCAGAAGATGGAAAGATCTCCCATGAATCGGTAGGATTAACATAGTAAAAATGGCCATCTTACCAAAAGCAATCGACAGATTCAATGCCATCCTCATCGGAATTCCAACTTAATTCTTCACAGACATGGAAAGAGCAATTCTCAACTTCATATGTAATAACAAAAACCCAGGATAGTGAAAATAATTCTCAACACTAAAAGAATGTCTAGGAAATCAACATCCCTGACTTTGAGCTATACTACAGAGCAATAACGATTAAAAAATCACTTGGTGTGGGTACTGAGATAGTTGAAAAAATCAATAGTATAGAACTGAAGACTCAGAAATAAGCCCACACACTTATGGACCCTTGATCTTTGACAAGTAAAACAAAATCATACAGTGGAAAACAGAAAGCATTTTCAACAAATGGCGCTGGTCTAACTTGCAGTCTGCATGTGGAAGAATGTAAATTGAACCATATATATCATCTTGTACAAAGCTCAAGTCCAAGTGGATCAAGGGCCTCAACATAAAACCAGATATAGTGAATCTAACAGAAAAAAAAAAGTGAGAAATAGCCTTGAATGGATTGGCACAGGAGAAAATTTTCCTGAACAGAACGCAAATGGCTCAGGCTCTAAGATCAACAATCGATAAATGGGATGTCTTAAAACTGAAAAGTTTTTGTAAGGCAAAGGACACTGTCAAAAGGCAAAATGGCAGTTTACAGATTCGGTAACAATCTTCACTAATACTACATCCATCAAAGGGCTAATATCCAAAATATATAAAGAATTCAAGATGCTGGGCTCCAGAAAATCAAATAACCCAATTAAAAAAAATAGGACATAGAGCTAAAAGGATAATTATTAACAAAGGAATCTCTAATGACCAAGAAGCACTTTAAAGAAGTGTTCAACATCCTTAGTCATTAGAGAAATGCAGATCAAAACGACCCTGAGATTCCATCTTACACCAACCAGAATGGCTAAGATCAAAAACTCAAATGACAGCACATACTGGTGAGGATGTGGAGAAAGAGGAACACAACTCTATTACTGGTGGGATTGTAAACTGGCAGTCTGCATGTGGAAGAATGCAAATTACAATCATTCTGGAAATCCATCAGGCAGTTCTTTAGAAAACTGGAAATCGTTCTACTGAAAACCCAGCTATATCACTCCTAGGTATATTCCCAAAAGATGTTCCACCATATTACAAGGACCCATGCTCCACTATGTTCATAGCTGCCTTATTTGTACTAGCCAGAAGCTGGAGACAACCCAGATGTCCCTCACCTGGAGAAATAATTTAAACTGCACCTCTTAAGTATAGAAAACGGTTTCATGTAATTTTAATTTTAAAATTCTATGCTGTTGCCTTCCCAGGGACACGCCATCAGCTGGGCTCCAAGAACACTACGCGCAGCCGCTGGTTCTACTTGGTGGACATAGCTCCACCAAGGACAGCTGGTTCCCTAACCAGGAACTGTGCTCCTTCAGCCTTTAGATGCTAGCTCCACTAAGCCTCCAACAACCGCCCAGCTGTGCCCTTTCTCTTGCCCACCTTAGTCGCTGCAGATGGAAAACACCAGGCATCCTTAATATTTCAAAAGTCAGATAAGGCAACCCTCTGCTACATATCCAGGTGGAGCCATGGGTAACCCGTGTACTCTTTGGTTGGTGGTTTAGTCCCTGGAGTCCCTGGGAACTTTGTGTGTGTGTGTGTGTGTGTGTGTGTGTGTGTGTGTGTGTGTGTGT
>NW_021620984.1:983989-990011 GCF_004785775.1 Grammomys surdaster
TGTGTGTGTGTGTGTGTGTGTGTGTGTGTGTGTGTGTGTGTGTGTGTGTGTGTAGGGGAGGCATCTATTTAGTTGATATTGTTGTTCTTCGTATGAGGTTGAAAACTCCTTCAGCTCCTATAGTCCTTGGCTAACTTCCCCATTGGCATCCCTGCACTCAGTCCAATGTTTGGCTGTGTACATCCGTATCTGTGTTGGTCCCGCTCTGGCAGAGGCACTCAGAGGAGAGCTACACCAGGCTCCTGTCGATAAGCACTTCTTGGCATCAGCAATAGTGTCTGGCTTTGGTGTTATCAGATGGGTTGGATCCCTAGTGGAGAGGTCTCTGGATTGCCTTTCCTTCAGTTTCTGCTCCACTCTTTGTCCTTGCATTTCCTTTTGACAGAAGGCAGTACGGAGGAAGGAGGGGATGGGGGCTTATGGAGAGAAAACTGGGAAGGAGGCTAACATTTGAAATGTAAATAAATAAAATAACCAATTTTTTAAAAAAGGAAAAAAAGAAATCCAAACATTAAAAACAAACAAACAAAAAAACCTCCCCAAACCAAACCAAAACAAAACAAAGACAACAACAACAACAAAACCAAAAAAAAAAAAATCAAAACCAACAACAACAACAAAAACTAGCCAGATACCTCAATGGCTGGGTGAAGAATATCCTGCCCCCATCCTCCTTGTCTTCCATCCATGCTGGAAGCTACAAACTATAGGTGCCCAGAGACCTACATGTTTGCTGCTTCCTCTGCTCCACTGCCTTCCTCCCCCTTCTCTCTCTGAATCCCATCCTCTTCCTCTTGGGACCTGAAAATTCCAACTTTATCCCTTCACGAAGCAATTGGCTTCCACTATCTTTATTGACACAACAAAGAATCAATTACAAAACCACACCTCCACCCGCAGCAAACACTGAAGAATACATACATACATAAACACACACACAAATACACACAAACACAGGCACATGCACTCGTGCAGGCACACTGTAAAGATAAACGTTCAACAAATAGCATGATACACGTCTATTATCTACATTTTGATGCACTTTTAATTGCTAGTAATTAACAGACTGAAAGTAAACATTTGAAAGTACTATTCTCAGTTATTTCCAGTAACACACCAATAATAAAATGCTTAAGTACAGAGGCATTTCAGATTTGTAGACTCAAATTAAAAAATCTTGTGTTGCTAGATCAGTGGCTTATTATTATGAAGAAACCAAATTCCTTCAAATTTAAGTTTGAAGTCAACCTCTGTTAAAATGTTAATAACATTTCAGTAGAAATAGACAAATTGGTCTTAAATCAAGTGAAATTCTGAAGTACTCTAAAAAGCTAATGTAACATTTATAAAGAATAAGGAGGAGAATTCATACTCTCTAGTTTTAGGATAATAAACTCACATTAATATCTAGCATAAAGATAAATATACAGATAAATGAAATAGAGTTGAGAATACCTAAAGGCACCCACACACTTACAGTGAGCTGACAGGTAGTAGTACTGATATCACTCTTTAATGAGGTAAACATAAATAGTGTTTTAACAAATTGTACTGGAACAATAGGAAAGATTTTTTACCTCTATCTCATACCATATCCAAAAGCTAGTCAAGATTGATTAAATATATACAGTTATAAGTTTCAATCAAAAACTATTAAGAGGAAAAATGAATCAGAATCTTTGCACCATTGGATTAGTGTGTGTTGGGCAACAGCTTCATTAATATGCCACCAAACGTACAAAGAGCCAGATTAAAAAACAAGCAAATTGGATTTCATCTAAGGATGTAGATTAGGAAACAAAATGTCAAGGCTGATGATGAGAGAAAAACTTCAGTTAGCTACCACTTCACACCCAAGAAGACAATAATCAAATAACAGGAAAGAAAGGCATTGCTTAAGATGTTGAGAAGTTGAATCCTCTTCCATTGACGGTGAGTACATGATATAAACTTGGGCTAGCACTGTGGAAAACAGTTTGACAGCTCTTTAAAAATTCAAATCTAGAGTTACTAAAATAGCTAGCAACTTTCCTCTTTGTTGCATATCCAAAAGAATTCAAAACATGTGTTAAAACAAATACTTTATATGAACATTCAAGAAAGCAAAATTGATAATAACTAGTAGGCCAAACTAATCAAATATTCAGCAAATGGCAATGGAATTCTTAAAATTGTATGGAAAACTTTAGCAAGAAAAGAGATGAGTACTCATACATATTGTAACATAGATGAATGTTGAAGACGTTTCTTTGTGCTACGCAGTAAAATATAAAAGGTAAGTTGCGTAGTGTATAATTATTTGTAGGACCTATTTAAAATGGACAAGTCCAGAAAATATGTAAGAAAATATAAAGTAATTGTCAAGTTAATCGAAGTAATGGAGAGGAATGATTTGATGGAAGGTACTATATTTTGAGTATACTATAATTTACTGAAATAATATTCGTTATAATACTTTGTTGAAGTGTTCATTTAGGTTGTGTGAATTCTTAAAATTACATTAATAAATCAATCAATTAATTATAGTATGTGTTTGTGGTATGTGTGTGTGTGTGTACCCATGCAAGAATGCCATGAAGTGCCTATAGAAGTGAGAGGATAACTTGTGGGAGTTGGTTCTCTCCTTCTACTCTGTAGGGCTCTGGAATCAACCTTGGGCTGTCAGGCTTAGTGGCAGGCATGTTTTTATAATCTGAGACATCTTGATAGACTAAATTATATGATTTTTATCTCCATTATTCTGTTTAGAAGGAAAATATTGGCTTTGGGTATTCCATTGCAACCTTCATCCAAGGTCCCATCAGTTCTTTCCCCAATTCCACTTTCCATGTAATAACTTTTGAAGGTTGATTTACTTTCCAAATTCTCTTAGTTTAAAAGTATAGATGTCAACGTTCTGTTGTGTGGTTTGAATCAATTTGAGGTATTTAATGAAGAAGAGCTAAACTTAAATAATTGTGATTGTGTTACTGTAGAAGTATGAACTTATTGTTCAAGTGCATGGAAAATACTGAACAGCTAAATTCAGATCCATTTACGCTCCTCTTGTGAAGGTTGCCAGACTCACTATTATACATTATAGCTCCCACAAGACTTTTTTTTTCTCTTGGTGAAAGATCCATACAATCCTCCTTCTCCAGGTTCTGATGAAAGCACTCCACTTGACAACATTCACACACTGATCATGCCTGTGCATTCTCTGAGAACACCTTCTTCCCTGCAACGGTGGTGAGTTCTTGTCATCATCTAGTGGCTACTCTCAAAGGCTGCATTCCACATCTGAGGCCTTTTGAGCTTTAATCTCGACACACTGTCTCCCAGTGTTCCATACTAGCTTCTAGTATTCTATACTTAAAATTCTGATCACCAAAACACAATGTCAAGTCATAATCCATAAGGCCAAATACATCTAGGTGTGCATATCCTTTTGTGAATAATGTCCTGCTGGCTCTTTGTTAGGTACTGTACTCCCAATAGCTTACCTGAATGTTTTATATAATCTCTTGTCCCTTCATTTTTCTTTATGATCTTGGTAAATTAAGGCCACTACTACAGCAAGGTTATCCCATAAAGAGAATGTAAATAAGGTAACAGAATATGCTTATACACATGTGTTTGGATATTTCCATTACTTTTGGTTATTGATTTTTCTAGCTACTATATTCGAGTTGCATTTTATACTAGTCAAATATTTTGTTATCATATTATAAATATACTCAATTACTTTCTACTACTAAAGTGTGATTTCTGTGTGATGAAGTATTAGATAAGTTGAATCAACCATTAGACTGTCAATTGTTTAAGAATACCTTATCCATCTTTTATTCTTATTATCACTGAAATTATACAGTCAGAATTTGTAGAACAGAAGTTACACATCCTACATCTAATGTATCTGGTTAACACCAATAGAATTTCACATATTAGAGCTGCTTAATGCTGTGTTCAAAACAAAACTGCCCCTGGAAGTAGTTTGCTCAGTGAAGTCTGTATTAAGGAATCTTGACTCTGCCTTATGTCACAGCTGGGCACTGAAACTCTCTCCTTTAAGTCCCAGCTTTGCTAATTCCCAGAGCAGCTTCCCTCAGAAAGGTCCTTCTTTTAAGTCTGGCGCTGTGCTATAAACACACTCCTGTTTATTCCAGCTAATGAGAACCAGGCAGTCTGGAAATGTGTCTCTGAGGAAAATACCGAGCAAATTTTCAGCAATACAGCTCTCTGGGTTGACTGAGAAGATAGCATTTGGTTGTAAGCAAAACTTACAGTTGATGCTATATGTCAGCTAAAAAATAAGTCTAATTAAGTATAAAAATTTTTTTGGATACATCAACTTGGGGATCCAAATTGTAAAAGTGGTGAGTTTTTTTCACACCTACTTACCCTTCTCCCCTCCCTGTTTCCCTGGCACTCTCCCCACTCCTGACCCCAATTTTGCTTGCCTGCTGGGAATTCTTTTCTGGTCCTGTTATCTCTTCTTGGGATCAGTCAGGCTGTCTCTTCCTTTCTTCTCTTCCGTTATAAGGTGTCTAATAGTTTATAGCCTTTTAATCTTGTGGCTTTTCCTGTAGACAGTTTCAAATAGCTTCTGCAGCTGCTAAAAGGTCTTTTCATTCGAAAAAAAATAATCTAACAACTTTTGATCACAGTCTTTATTATGGAAAAGTTTTCCAAGAGTCTGCCTCAGTGAGCACTGACTTTTGTCCTTGGAAAGTACTTTTATCCAAAAGATAATTCTCACTTAAAATAAATGTCTAATAGGAAGTGAGTGACAGGAGTTGTTTGTGTTTCTATAGCTTCTCATCAAACTCTACCTGAATCTCTGTTCCCTATAGTTGCCAAACGCTTGAAAAAGACATTGACTTTTTAATTGATTATTATTTATTTCTAAATGTAAATGACACTCTCATTTCAAATATGTCACTTCATTCACTCTAAAAATTCTGTATGTTTTCTTCCATAGTCCATTCAATCCCACCATTATCATCTAGAACTGATTCTGCAGTTCATTTCCTGATGCTCTGGTAATACTGAGAAATTCAGTATTACCTCCTGCATAACTAATATTCCTCCTTCAGGAAACATTGATGGGTTTTATTTTCCTATGTGAAACTTCTTTCAATTAGTATCATTAGGAAAATGATTACATTAGGAAAACTTCCCTTCCCGTAGGGGAAAAGGTTGTGAAATATGAGCTATTAAGATTATATGAATTTGAGAAATATCACATATAAAGAGCAGGACTGTAGGTCCTAAAAGGGACTGTTCATAAAATAATTCAGTCACTTCTGAGGAAGGGCTTCTTCTCTCACACTGCTTTTATATGAACAACCATTCAAGTTGTTCCTTTCTATAGTTTCCTTCTGCAAGGTTTGAGTGTTCTGATTATGATGTCTAAGGATAACCAATCCTTTTATTGTGAAATCATTTTTAGTCTTTCCTCTACTTGTATCTTTAACTCTACTGAAGCTTGGAGAGACTAAAGAAAGTACTCAACCAATTGTATTAGGTTAGTTGTGAAAACTTACTCATTCTTATACTCGTGTGGAAAAGATGGCCTCAAATGTATATGCCATGGACCTGAACAATTCTCAATGTTCTTTCCAGAAATGAATATCCACAAAGATATGTTTGTAAACTGAATCAATATCACAATGCTGCCTTCATGATTGCTTTTCTATGATAACACACAAATTGTCTTTACACTATTTGGATTTAGAATAAATATTTTCAATTACAAATTTTGTTGTGTTTTCTTTAAGAAAAAGCCAAAGATATGCTTTGAAGAGCACAATATGGTGATTTGGAAGGGTGTGCCTCAGGGCGTCCATGCTGAGGCATCTCTTCCCACTGAGCCATAAGACAAGTATAGTGTAGAATAAAGTTTATTTAGGACATGGGAAGGGGAGTTGAGGAGAGAGTAGAGACAGAGAAAGACACAGAAAGAGAATGAGAGAGAGAGAGAGAGACAGAGAGAGAGAGAGAGAGAGAGAGAGAGAGAGAGAGAGAGAGAGGGAGGGAGGGA
>NW_021620984.1:990111-998109 GCF_004785775.1 Grammomys surdaster
GAGAGAGAGAGAGAGAGAGAGAGAGAGAGAGAGAGAAGGAAAAAGAGGAGGAGAGGAAAGGAGAGGACAGCTAGGAACACATGGAGACAGAGTGGTGAGAGGGAAGAGGAGAGAGAAAGAAAAAGGTCAGGGAGAGAAAAGAGTCAGAGAGGGGGTAGTCAGAGAGAGCAAAGAGTAAGCCAAACAGTCCCTTTTGTAACAAGCCAGGCTTGCCTGGCTGTTGTCAGATAACTGTTGGTGGAATACCAACATATTTAACTTAAAAATATCATTACATGTGTATGAGTATTTTACTTGGATGTGAATCTTGTACCACTTTCCTGTAGTGCCTTTGGAACTCAGAAGAGGGGATATCCATTGAGAATGGAGTTACAGTGAGATGTGAACAGCCATGTGTGTGCTAAGGATGGGACAGGGTCCTCTGAAAGAACTGCCAGTTATCTTTACCACTGACGTACCACTCCAAACCCACATTACATATTCTTTAAGTTATGATTAGTAAATATAAAATTGGCATTTTCATAATTTCCAGATCACTGCCATGCTTAGCTATCATCAAAGAAGATTTTTCTCTATCCTGTAGATGGGAACTAGCACAGAGACCACCAACTGGACAGTATGTAGAGAGCGAGAGACCTTGGAACAGTCAACCCTAGATGGGATGTCTTTATCAAGCCCTTCCCTAAGGACTCAGTAAACGTCACAGGGGAAGTAGAAGACAGATTGTAGAGCCAGAGTGGGTGGATGACTTCAAGGAGTCAGACACAATAGCACTGATGCACATATGAACTCACAAAAACTATGACAGCATCCTTATGGCCTGCACAGGTTTAACATGCATGGGGCTTCAGAGCTGTTAGGAGAAATTGAGCACCACAAGCTCTTACTCCTCAGCAAGAAACTATCTGTAATTGATACCCACTGAAAGAGGAGAAGTTAGTTATCTTCAATGGTGTCTCACTAGTCATATAAACCATGCTTTAGGAAGGCATCATGTCCAGGAGTAGCTGGTTAACACAAAATGAGGTCAATGGTATTTTCAAAGAATTTTTAAATATCTTTTCCCTCTCATCTCTAGAATCCCATCTTGTTTGAACCTGTGCAGGGTATATACATGCTCCCAACATTCCTATGAGTTCATATGTGTATTAACACTCTTATGTCTGAAAGACACAGTTTCCTTGAAATCATCCATCTAGTCTGGCTCTCCAACATTTCTGCCTCCTGCTTTATTTGGGATTTTTTTTTTGTCTTTCTCTTTTGCTTTTTATTTTTGTATTTTCTTAGGTTTCTCTGTGTATGTTTGTTTCTTGTTTTTATTTGTTTTGCTTTGTTTTTAAAAGAAAGAGAGAAAGGAAGAGTAAAATTGGGTGGGTAGAGAAGAAAGACGAAGCTAGGTGATACTGGAGGAGGGGAAAATAACATGTGAAAAATACTGCTTTCAATTAAGATGACATAATGATTAAGTAGCTAGTGGACATGCTGGAGAGTTGGCTCAGTGGGTAAGAACACTGGGTGCTCTTGTAGAGCACTTGGGTTCAGTTTCTAGCACCCATATGGTGGCTAAGAACAATCTATAACTCCAAGTTCAAGGATTCTGGTACCCTCTTCTGGCCTCTACAGGCACTGCATGTATATGCTATAAAGTTGAATCTGGACTCATTTCAGCACAGAGAGAGCTCTAAGAAACTCACAAACCATCACCAGGCTGGTTGTATCTGGGTTTCTTCTCTTGGAAGCTGAAAGCTTTCTCCTATTGTTTTTGCCTCAAGTTTATGGTTCCCTTCAAAAATACTGTAAGCCAAATTTCCAAGTCACTCTGGATTTTTCTTGCATACAAATAAACACACACTTATTTTTTAAAAAAATAATGAAAATAAATTAATTAAATTACTCTTAAAGGGGCTAGAATTTGTTAACAGAGAAAATCTATGCCTAAAGATGTTGGCAATGCCTGTATAAACCATGATTGCTATTACTAGCACATAATTGAAGGAGGAACATCTTATAACTACAGTAACAGCAAAGCATTTACTGATTCCGCATAGATTAAATTTCCCCACTCTAGCTCCCCTTGTATACTTCCCAATCTCTCCCCTTCTAACTTCATGTCCTTTTCCTCCTCTCCTTTTCCTTATTCATTAAAAACCCACTAAATGCACAATTATTTCTGTCCATATGTATACAGGTATGAGGCCATCACCTGGGACATGGGAATCTACCTGTGGCTACACCTTCAAAACAATATACAACGCACAATGTCAAAACAGAATGGCATTTTTGAGATAAGACCTTGTTGTATACCCCTTGTCTCGCTATAGAGCCAAGGCTGGCCCTGAACTCTTGTTTCCCCTGATTTGCTCTCATAGCTTCTAGGGTTTCATGTGTGGGCATACACCTAGTCCTTTTTAATACACTCCCATCTCTAATCCCAGTCTTACTCCTCCTATTCGAAGGAAAAGCTACAAGATTTTGTCAGAAGTTACACATACTTTTGGTACTACCAATATTAATTGACTGTCTCTGGTGAACCTGACACTGTCATCTACATACAGTATCTGGACTCATTTTATTATTGTATCTTCTATATCAGATGGATAGTGTTAGTTGTTTGATGTCAATGAAGAAACTGAAACTTAGAAGCATTAAATATTCCAAGATCTCAAAGATGATAAGTTATACTTCATGATTCAAAATCAAATCTAATGAACCCCAGTGCTTACAGTCTTTATTTTCTATAGGTCTCATCTAGCTATGATGTTAAGTGACATAGGTTATTCTGGAACATAGAATTAATTTCCTTTTTCCAAAGCAGTCTCTGTTCTTTGTAAAGCTGAATCCTTCCTACTCACATATCCATCTCTACCACAAACTGAAATGGCTGCCATATGCTAACTGTCCTGTAGAGACCTTACAACCTATTACCATTCTGAACACTTTCCCTACATCTTTACTATCATTGATGCTTAGTTTGTTTAAGCTCTTGTTTTGAAATGCATTGTTTTCTTCAAAAAATCTTCATGTTAAAGCCTTAATACCAACTGTATCTGCATTTAGAGAAAAAACCTTTAAGGATATACTTTTCAATGAGCTGGAGAGGTAACTCGAGAGGTTAAGACCACTGGCTACTCTTTCAGAGGTCCTGAGTTCAATTTCCAACACCACATGGTAGCTTACAGCTGTCTGCAATAGGATCTGACGCCCTTGTCTGGCATGTAGGCATATAAGTAGAACACTGTTACATAAAATTAAATATACATTTTCTGTAAATAATTGGAAATGTCATATACAATTTAAGGGCTGCAGAATATTATTTATGTGAGGATATTATGGCTCTTTCTGAGTTTTCATAAAGGACATATTTATTGTAACATTTTTATAATCACAGCTTTAAGTAGAGAGTATCAGGACATAATGATATGACATTAATAATTAATGCTATAATATGATATAACATAATACAATAATATGTTCATTATAAGAAGCTTAATGGACACCAAGAATATACACAAATAATATATCCTGTGGGGTAACAAGAAGTTCATGGTCATAGGTCAATCTAAGATGGAGACCTCAGGGGGGAAAACAACTCTTGGTTTATCCAAATTGTATTTTTATCCTCTAGAAGTATGAAATAATAAACTTACATTATTTGAGCACTTAGCTGATGGCACAGATCCTACTGATCTAATAAAAAAAGTTGTAAATTTAATACAAGATCAGGACAGGATCTTTACCAACCCTACATCCGGCAGAGGGCTAATATCCGAAAACTTATAAAGAACTCAAGAAGTTAAACACCAACAACTTAAGTAACTCAATTAGAAATGATGCACAGAGAATTCTCAACAGAGGAATCTCAAATGGGCCAGAAGCACTGAAAGAAGTCCTTAGTCATCAGGGAAATGTAAATCAAAACAACTCTGAGATTCCACCTTACATACATCAGAATGGCTAACATCAAAACCTCAAGTGCTAGCGTATGCTGGCAAAGGTGTGGAACAAGGGGAATACTCTTTCCACAGAAAGCCAACAGAATCAACTAATCTGTACCCTTGGGGCTCTCAGAGTCTGAACCACCAACCAAAGAACATACACAGGCTGGACCTAGGCCTTCCTGAATATATGTGGCAGATGTGCAGCTTGGTCTTCATGTTGATCCTGAACAATTGGAGCAGAGTAGGGACTATCCCAAAAACTGTTGCCTGTACATGGGATATGTTCTAGTAGTTGTTTGTCCTTTGGTCAGGTAGCTGTGAGCTGTGGCTCATTGCTAGTGCACAGCATCATAGAAGAATATAATATTGCATATCGCTAGCCTGATAAAGGTTGTCATTTTTAAAATAAAGTAAGTTTTTAGGTTGGTTAGAAACATACTTTGTATTTCCAGCTAATCAAGAGATTGAAGCAGAAATATTATCTTTATACAAGAGCTCAAAATCAGCTGAGGCTACACAGCAAGAACTTGTCTTTTTTTAAAAAAAAAAAACAATCTTGTCTTTATTTAAATTTTAAATAAAAGGATTTGGGGGAAAACACTATTCTATGGGAAAAACAAACTGGCATAAAGATGGACTATCCCATTGTTTTGATGGTTTGAAAGCCTTTAAATTAACAAATATTAATACATATTTTGATTCCTTAAATATCCATCAATTATAGCTAAATATATAATTCAGAAGAGATATTTTGATATAGAAGTACAGCAAGCTAGAAATTCCTCGTGTATATACTGGAGAGTTGATAGATTTTATATCTGTTTGCATTATTAATACTATTATTAAATTTATTTATATTTCATATGTATTCCCCCTTCTCTGCCCCACAAAACCTCCATCTCATCCGATCCCTTCCACTTTGCTTCCCGCTCTACCCACTCCCACCTCACCCCTCTAGCATCCACCTTCTCTGAGGCATCAAACCCCCACAGGACCAAGGGCCTCCCCTCCCGCTGATGTCCACTAAGGCATTACTCTGCTACATATGTAGCAGGAGCCATGTACACACTTTGGTTGGTGGTTTAGTCCCTGGAAGCTCTGTGCGGTCCAATTAGTTCATACTGTTGTTCTTCTTATGGATTACAATCCTCTTCAGCTCCTTCAGTCCTTCCCCTAACTCTGCCAATGGGATCCCTGAGCCCAGTCCAATGATTGACTTTGAGTATATACATTTGTCTTAGTCAGATGCTGCCAGAGCCTCTGAGGACAGCCATACCAGGCTCCTGTCTACAAGCACATCTTCGCATCAGCAATAGTGTCAGGGTTTGGTGTCTGCAGATGGGATAGATCTCAAGGTGGGGGCGGTCTTTGGATGGCTTTTCCTTCAGTCTCTGCTTCATTCTTTTTCCTGTGGTTTTTTTTAGACAGAAAAATTCTGGATTAAAAATTTTGAAGATGGGTGAGTGGCCCCCTGCCTCAGCTGGGGACCCTGTCTATCTACTGGAGGTGTTCTCTTCAGGTTCCATCTCCTCACTGTTGGAAATTTTGGCTAAGATCATCACCTTTGAGTCCTTGTGGTCTCTCACATGCCAGGTCTCTGGGGCTTTCTAGATGTTTCCTCCACCCTCAACCCACCCTCATTACTTAATATTTCTATTTAGTCTCCTAGTTCTCTGGATTTCTCTCCTATCTCTTCCCATAGCTTATCCTGTCCTCCTTTTTTTCCCTCCCCATTCCTACTCTGGTTTGTCCCTCACTTCTTCTTTCCATGATTATTTTGTTCCCCTTCCTAAGTGGGACTGAAGCATCCACATTTTGAAGCAGGGAAAATTTTCCTGAACAGAACACCAATGGCTCAGGCTCTAAGATCAACAATTGACAAATGAGACCTCATGAAACTGAAAAGCTTCTGTAAGGCAAAGGACGCTGTCAATGGGACAAAACAACAACCCACAAATTGGGAAAAAAATCTTTATCAACCCTACATCTTATAGAGGGATAATAACCAAAATATACAAAGAACACAAGAATGTAGACTCCAGGAAAACAAATAATCCAATTAAAAAATGAAGTATAGAGCTAAACAAAGATTTCTCAACAGAGGAATCTCGAATGGCAGAGAAGCATCTAAAGAAATGTTCAACATCCTTAGTCATCAGGGCGATACAAATCAAAATGACCCTGAGATTCCACCTCACACTAATTAGAATGGCTAAGATCAAAAATTCAGGTAACAGCAGATGCTGGCAAGGATGTGGAGAAAGAGGAACACTCCTCCATTGCTGGTGAGATTGTTAGCTGGTACAACTACGTTGGAAATCAATCTGGTGGTTCCTCGGAAAATCGGAAATAGTTCTACTTGGGGACCCAGCTATACCACTCTTGGGTATATACCCAAAAAATGTTCTACCATATCACAAGGACACATACTCCACTATGATCATAGCAGCCTTATTTATAATAGCCAGAAGCTGGAAATGACCCAGTTGTATCTCAATCAACGAATGGATACAGAAAATGTCGTATGTTTACACAATGAAATACTACCCAGCTATTAAAAACAAGGACTTAGAGGAATTTGCAGGGAAATAGATGGAACTTGAAAATATCATCCTGAATGATGTAACCCAGACCCAAAAGGACATATATGGTATATACTTACTGATAATTGGATATAAGTCCCAAAGCTCAAAATATCCATGATACAACTCACAGATCATATGACGCTTAACAAGATAATCTGACTTTTTAAAAGTGAAACATGAATATTGTTGGAAGATGGTCAAGATAACAACTGCCACAAGCACCCATAGGGCCTTGGGACCACTTCAAGGAGTGTGAGTGACTAAGAGGGAGACATAGTAACAAAGCATGAACTTACAGAGCACAGAATAGCTCTGGAACAATGAAAAAGTCACAGGACGTATGGAAAGATTGTTTTGAAAAGTGATCTTTGATTTGGAAAAAAGGATAACAGAATGGAACAGTGCATGCAGCAGTGAGTAGAAGTAGAGCGTACATAGCACATGCTATGCCAGCATAGAGGGCACGGAGATGTAAAGCAGTCTTTGTCCTCAAACACATGGCCCTGTTCCACAATCACTGTGATTCTGAGCAACAGCAAGGTATCTCAGATAAGGAATGGTTCATTTTTTGGATTAAGCCTCCTCAAAATATTTCTGTGGGTGTCAGGTATATACAGAATCCATGCTGCCAATGACTACTATGGCGGGGAAGCTTCTTTTGTCATGACTGCAGACTCCAAACTGAAAAGAGACACTGAAGGCTACTGTGACAGCCAGCCCTTAAAGGAAACAGTTCAGACAGGAAGCTATTGAATAAAGTCCTTTATTGAGATATTGATAAAGATACTGAAATGTAACTCTTCACAGTTGATAGCTTCTGCCAGGTTGGTAAGAAAGTCTCAGTGTTCCTTAGTGAGTAAACACTAGAAGTTTGACCATGCCCCAGTAAGTATATGGGCAACACATATTGGACTTGGTGAGTATTGTTTTCTTTTTTCTTTCTTTCTTTCTTTCTTTCTTTCTTTCTTTCTTTCTTTCTTTCTTTCTTTCTTTCTCTTTCTCTCTCTCTTCCTTCTTTTCTTCCTTTCTTCTTTCTCTCTCTCTCTCTCTTTCTTTCTTTCTTTCTTTCTTTCTTCTTTCTTTCTTTCTTTCTTTCTTTCATTTCTTTTTTTTTCTGACTGGAGAGGCAAGGCCACAAGGGTGAGAGTGTGGACCTGGGAAGAATGGGAAATGAGGGTGATTGGAATGCACTGCATGAAGTCTGCAAATAATTAAAAAATATTATGTTGATGAAACAAACAAATAATAAAACAAAAAGTGAAACATGATTTCTTGAGAATGGATAAAGTTTCTATATTATGTAAATTTGAACAACCACAAATTCGCTTATCATATTCTAAAATTATATGTATTTGTTATGACAGGCTAGGACAGCTAATACCGTCTTCAGAATTTATATACTATGCAGCAGAAATCACTTCCTCACATTCTCTCTCTCTCTCTCTCTCTCTCTCTCTCTCTCTCTCTCTCTCTCT
>NW_021620984.1:998119-1014370 GCF_004785775.1 Grammomys surdaster
TCTCTCTCTCTCTCTCTCTCTCTCTCTCTCTCTCTCTCTCTCTCTCTCTCTCTCTCTGTCTACTTTTTTATTCAGAGAAATCTCATTCCTACCAAGTAACACTATTGATTATGTAGTCACCTGATCAGATGAGCTCAGTCTTCTACTGTCTCTCTAAGAGCTGGCTCAGGACATGCAGCAATAGATGATTCTAGGAGATGGCCTTGATCTTGTAGAAAGATGAACACATCAAGCTCTTACTATGCCATTTATTGTTAAAGCATTTACATACATAGAATTTATATTTTAAATTCATCTTTAGGGTCTGGAGAGTTATCTTAGTGATTATCAGTGCTTATTCAACAAGTCTGAGAACATGCTTTCAAATCCCTAACATCCACTTGAAAGTCAGGGATAGCGATGCAAGGCTGCCTATATCCCCCCATCCTCAGCATTGAGATGCTGAGACTGGTAAATCCCAAAAGAGCAATGATCAAACAGCTTAACCAATTCAATGAGTTCTAGGTTCAGCCACAGAGCCTGTATAAAGGAAATAAGGTGAACAGTGACAGAGAAAAGCATCCAATGTCCTGATCTGGTTTGCATACATACACACACACACACACACACACACACACACACACACACACTCCTAATTTTATGGAAGATATCTCATATGCAACTTAAAATATACAAAATACCATCAGCCTGCGTTATAAAAACAGCCTATGAGTGCAGTGATTCTTATTCAAAACTCATTGCTTTTTCCACTCTATCACCAGATTATATTCATTTGTTCTGAACAATGGAGTTGCAGCATACATACATTTAATTTATTTGGACTAAATCTCAAAAGAAAGTCCAAGATAGATATCATTTAAATTAAACATAGATTATCGTGTCAAACATTTTATTCAATAATCATAGGCCCTAGGCAGTGAAGCCAATCAAGCTTGAAAGAGTAATTTTGGTTCAGTGAACCTTTTGAACAAAAATAATTTATTTCAAGGAGTCAAACACATCAATAAGGAAGTAAAATATTATGTATAACCTAAATTGATAATAGGAACTTGTATAAATTAATTGAGGTCTATGAGAAACCATTTATCAAGAAAATGATATTGTATTCTGATCTGTGATTTAATAAGAAAAACTACTCTCTATCTTTGTAATTCTTTCTTTATGAGTACTTCCTTTTCTCTCCTGACTCTCCATTACTAATTGTTTGTTTTCTTTCAGGGGGCAGGTTGCAAAGACAGAGGAATATTTGGTTGGACAGGGAGATGAATGGGATTGGGGTTCCTTATGGGAAATTCACAAAAATTTCATTAAAAGTTAAGAAAATATTTCATTCAATTCTAGGAGCAAGAATCATTGTAGAAACTTGAATTATAAAAATAACTAACAAATTGACTGCTTTAATTTTAAGTCTACTGTGGGATTTGTTTGATATTAGCAATTCTATGGTCTTTATATATCTAGGTTAGTTAGCATGATACAAATTAGTATGTTACAAATTATTTCAAAAAGATTAAATTAAATCTAGTTCTTTCTTAGTAGCTGATTTATTATTGTTTATTTATTATTTATTTTCATTTGAAGGTAATCAAATGACAGAGAGAATAAGTTAGAGAAAGGAAGATTTATTTTGGCTCACATTTTCAGAGGGATCAGTCCATAGTCATTAAGTCCCACGTGATCTAATTGAGTATCATGACTATGGTGACATCATGTTATTGCAGAAGCTCTTTACTTTATAATGATATGGGAGCAGAGGATGATGAAGGGACCTAGGACCACATATAACGTTCAGAGACACATCTCCATGATTTATTTAGTTCAACCAGGCACCCCTACCTAAAGTCTTCAGGATCTCCAAAACCACAATGAATAATGTGTTCAAAACATACATCTGTAGGGATCATTTCATAATTAGTCCATGACAAATGTCTCTTTCTTTATAACATTAAGATATTCTCGAGTTTTAACTTAAAAAAGAGAGAATACAGACCAAGATAAAGGGAGAAGAGAAGAGGAAGAAGCAGATGATTGCTTGAATGATATCTTTTCATGTGAAGGCATTATAATTGCTCTTAAGTTATATCTTTAAATATAAAATCTCATTTAAAAATTCCATCCTTTAGTATGGTTTCTCACTAAGGATGGCATCAAAAGGATAGAAATTGTAGTACTTTTTTGAACAGTCCATTACATAGAGCTTATGGCATGAATTGCACCTAAATGTTCATTACGCACAGTTAAAACAGCATCACTCATTTCAGTTGAAAGCATTCCACTATAATTACTCTATGTTTATTTGTGGTGTAATCATGGGAAGTTCACCTAAGGGTAGAGTGGTAAATGTAGGAAATTCTGGCGTATTGCAACACACAGGGACTATATTTGGCTGTCCAATAAAGGATTGTTTCATCCAAATGCTTTAGCACGCAGCATCTGGCATTCAGGATAACATCATGTTTTTCTAAAAACCAAGTCAAACTTCTGGCAGAGTAGCATCACAGATTATGTGCAACACTTTTGCCAACTTTTTTGCTGTTACTGTTGCTTAGACAAAACTGCATTTTTATCATGCCAATGGTATTGAGTTAATACCTGTTAATAGCCTCCATACTCTTAAAGGTTTGAAAAAGTGAAGTCTTTTAGGATACAGATAAATGAGAGCAAAAATCATAATTAATTAACAGTCCACATGGATCTCCATGGAACTAATACCATCATGGGTGCTTCAGAAATAATCAACTATCAAACTTCCAATGTAGGAGCAATCTCTTGTCAGCCACTTGACATAATTTGGAATTAGACAAGTGAAGAAAGTATATAAGCTTTTCTTTCATTGAGTACAAATTAGCTTCTAACAGAACAGTAATCTTGTCCATGCTTTTGTGGGTGCTGATCACATTGGAAAACTGTTATAAAGTATTAAAAATAATTACTTGGTAATAGATGGCTGGCAGATGGTTTTATTCTTAGTTTCTCTTGGAGAACACAATTCTCCAATCATTCATCGTGAGTACATTTGCACAAATCTTTCATTTATGTTCAAATGCAAGAACATAATTTCTAAATCAAGATGGGTGTGGGTTTAAAGTCTTTGTCCTTAATATATTAACCCCCATGGACTGCAAGTTCCTTATCCAAACCCTGGATTAATACTGAAGAATTCTCTCTAACTCATAATTCTGAAAACAAAAAAAAAACAAAAAATGGAAAGGAAGGGTATTTCTTTTTAGTTTACAGAAAAAGTTTGGCCTGACTTGACCCCCATTGTCTGCAAATCCAACTCACCTTCTTATTTATTTTAAGGCAGTAAATATATGGAAACCATCTTTTTGAGTTCTTGAGACCATTCCAGTAATTATCAACTCTAAAATAAGACTCACAGGATTCCCCAATGTATAGACAGGTGTTTCAAAGTTTTACAGGATCAGCAACTCTTACTCCCTGCTAGAGTGAGATTAGTTGTCACATCAAGCTCTTAAAATGTGGTGTCTGTACAATTTTTAGATGGTTTGTGTCATAGCATCTGCCTATAGAGGGAAGAACCACTATGAAGCTATTTACAGCCTTTGCTAATTCTAGAGAGATACTCATATCATTGATGAAGCATCAATGTTTAGCTCAGGATGACAATTTTAGATACTGATATCTGAAGATTTCTGAGTTCTAAGATATGTTTACCTTCAGAAATTTCCAAGAAGTGATGAGTCTTCATTACTATTTATGAAGATCATTATTGCCACATGTGATGGAAGTTAGTAAACAGCAATAAACATACAGGAGGTTTCCAAAAGATAAACTTTCCCTTCTTTCTCTTCAGAGAAATGTCTTCTTCAAAGTTATAGTAATGCTACATGAGTGGTTTCCCTCAATGAAATATCAATAAATGTGATGATGTTATTGAAATAATTTCTATTTAAGTCTACAGAACATAATAAACAACATACAGCTATTTGTTTAGAATAGTTCCACCATACCGCTTCAGTTTTAAAGCACATATAAAGAAGAATTTGAATTGTCTTATTCCACTAGGCATCTAAGGAATTGCAGCACATTGTCACTGATATACACTGGAACACTAGCAGATCTCAGAAATTCTAAACCTTATTCAACAGAAGAAAAAGAAAAGTGAATAACTGAACAATAAGCACCAATCATATAAAGAAGATAAAAATAATAATCAATGAGATCCAAGTACCTGGCTATATGTACATAATTTAAACATCTCTAAGAAAATTAAAACAGCCAGTGCAAACATGTGATATTGCATTGGTCCAACATACAAATACTGTGGTCCAACATACAAATACTGTAGATATTGCTAAGCCTGCTTATAATAAGTTGCATGATGTAGTGGTTTGAATAGGTTTGGCCCCAATAAACTCATGTATTTAAATGCTTGGCCCACAGGGAGTGACACTATTAGGAGGTGTGCCCATGTTAAAATAGGTGGCCTTGTCACTACAGGGGTCGTCTTTGAGGTCCTATGTTCAAGATCCACTC
This sequence comes from Grammomys surdaster, assembly GCF_004785775.1. Lineage (NCBI taxonomy): Eukaryota > Metazoa > Chordata > Mammalia > Rodentia > Muridae > Grammomys > Grammomys surdaster. Next base: position 1,002,620 of record NW_021620984.1, read on the forward strand.
AGTGAGGAAGAGATGGCCTCTTCTGACTGCAGTCAGATGATTATACAGAACTTTTAGCTCCTACTCTAGTACAATATATGCTTGTATTCTGCCATGCTTCTCGCCATGATGACAATGGACTGAATATCTATAACTGTAAGCCATCCCTAATTAAGTTTTTTATTAGATAGTTGTCTTTGTCATAGTGTATCTTTATAGCAATGGAAACCCTAAGACATATGCCATCTTTAAATTCAATTAGTCAACTAGTTTTGAAAGTCATCTCACTTAAGTCCATAATCTTTTGAAGAGCAAATTGAACAATAAAATGGCATGAGGTATTCATTTCTTGGCATTGCGTTTTATATATATATATATATATATATATATATATATATATATATATGCAGAAGAGAAGTTTGGAATCAAAAGGATATGGATTTGACCTCTAGTTTTCATTTTGGTAATAACCTAGGAGAGTATTAACTAACCATGTCTAGGTTTTTATTTTTTTATTTTTTATTTTTTTGCCTTGAAAATGAAGATACAGACACCTAAATACAGGTGTGGTCCTGAAGACTGATAATGTGAAAACAGCACCTAATAATGATAGGCTTCATTCTAGCTTTATTTCTCTAGTTATAGTAACTTGATAAGTCACAGTATCTGTATTTAATATTAATAGAAGGGTAGTAGCCAAGTAGAACACATACCATAGGCGCACAAGCAAGTATACACTGCCCTTATCCTAACTGCTTAAGTGGCATTGTTTTCCTTCTTCTGAGCCTTCTGGCAATCTCCTCCTTGAACTTGAATTTTCTGTGTATGATTTTGATTTAATACAAGTTTTTTCCTCTTATACTGTTGATGCATTATGAGAGGCTTTCCCATTTGTGTTCCAAGTTCTTTTGTGCTATATATTTTTTTCTGATTTCTTTTTATTTTGATTCATTTGTTGTGTTTCCTGATGCAGTGTAGGTAAACAGTCATTCAAAAGGGCACCTGCCTTTAATTTTTATTCACGTTAATAACATTAGAACATAGAGACATAGTATACTCTTACCTTATTTTGTTATAAGATTCATTTCAAATTAGTCAACATTGGCAATGTTAACTACTATCTTTTACCTAGAACCAAATACCTGACATGAAACATTTAAAAGAAGAATTTACTTTGGCTTCCAGTTTCAGTGGATTTATTCTGTGCTTGTCTGCATGAGCCTGGGTAGACCATCAGGTGGCAGGCAAGGTACTTTGCATTATGTTGTACAGGAGCAAGAGGAGACAAGATAGGGACTGTGAACCAGATCAAACTTTAAAAGTTTGGACACATGATCACACTTTTTCCAACCATGATCTACCTCAACTTCCAGATCCTCTTAAAATATTGCCACGAGCTAGAGAGAAAGTGTTTAACACATGGACCTGAGAGGGTAAGGAAACATTTCATTTTCAAATTGTAGCAATGAATCAAACAAAAATCATATGGATAATCTACTAAGTAGGATTTTTTAAGTGCAATTTCCATAGTGACTACTTATGTATGCAGATATTCTAAGATATAATGTTAAAAGTATGACCTACACGAATCTCTATGAAAATTGCTATAAAGCAACATTACTAATCATTCAGGAACTGCAATGTTTGCTTTATTTAAAAAATGCCTTCTTAATTGTAAGAATTTTGCTTTATATAATTGAAATACTATGAATAATATTTTATTAATCTTAATATCTGCAATAGTCAAGAGATAAAAATTACTTCTTGGTTTTCCACTTATCTCCACATATACTCTCATAATATTTTTTTAAAATTTTATCCTAATGAGAATAAGAGATTCCTAGACCATTATTATATTTTATTATCTGTGCCCTTCCCAGCCTTCAGCAGTTTTTTTCCAGCCTTGATCAGGCTGAGTAGACCTTGAGCCACAATGGACCTTAACACCTAGGTGAAGTCATTTACCTTAGTTACACTTGAGGCTGAGACTGCTTTGCAGCATAATCCTGCTGAAATAAAGGACGGGTTCTGTGGGCTTCCTCTATATAAACGCAGTGCTGAATACTAAACATGGAGCCTTGATCAGAACCTTTCCTTGGCTTCATGTTTCTATTATTCCCCTTAATCTTTTTTTCATTTCCAGCCCCTATTTCAGGTAAATCCAGTTCATCCATGGCCACTGGACAGCTACAATTATGCCTACGTATATTAGTCATATAAATGGATATTTGAAGAAAATATAACATTATAATGTAGCTGCATCAGACATTTAACTACTAATATTTATTCATGATGTCATACTTAAATGTCCTTTTAGAAGAAAGAAAAACATTATTTTTTTTCTAGGTCAAGTACTGTTAGGTTCATTGACATCCATACAATCATAGCTTCCTCCATCCTCACTTTAGGACTCTTAAACCACAGAAGCATTGCATATCCTGCTGTGTAGAGGAATGCTGCTCTGGCAAGGAATTATACTCAATGACCTTCTAGGTCTGTGTGATACAGTTAGAATGACACACCTTTAATCCCTCTGGCTGGAATATAGACACACCCTTAGGACATACCTGTAACACCATACAATGAAGGTAGTTAGTTTACAGAAGGAAGCAGCCATGTTTGAAAGTGACTTCTAATTGAAGAATAGACAAAGTGATGAATCAGAGAAAGATTTGACAGAATAAGTTAGAGATAGGATATTCCCAACTCTCCCAAGACTGACACAGGAAAGAGAGGCTTCTTAAGATCAGTGCAGGGAGAGAAATTCAGTGAGTTGGTAGTAAGTGCATTGAGTATAGCATAGTAGAGTTGAGTTCATTCCTGAGTTCATAAAATTCAGTGCAGGGCAGGGGCAGAAGATACCAGAAGATTAGAACAAATTGTCACAATTTTTTGAGGCTAAGTGGAAAGATTCAGTGAGAAGTTGAAAGAAGCCAGATTGAATTAGTCAACTTGGAGAGGAGTTTATGGCACAACAGCTGGATTGAACCAGTCAGCCAGAGTTCAGAAAGAAAAAGGAAGGGTAAGCTTATTCAGCAGTAAACCTCTGAGATGATAATGGCAAATAAAAGATACTTTCACACTGCTGGACGTTACCACTATAGAGAAATGGCATAAGAGTGATTTGAATTCTGAACATGTGTCTCATATATGTCCAAGTGAATGGTTCAAACAATGTCAGAACGCTAATCTTACAGTTGGAATGCTTATACTACAAAAGGAGAATATTTTAGATATCTTGAAAAACTTCCATTTCAGTTTTTCTTTACTTGAGTGTATTTTAGTTCACTTGTATATTAGACAAGTGTCTCTATAATAAAATAATTCCAATTATTAGGCAGAAAACTATTATCAAGCTGTTCTGCGAGTCTTTCACTGAATATGAAATAGTGTTATTTCACCTCTTTAAATGATTGAAGAAAATTATACTAAATAGATTATTAGGGTAAAATACTTCATCATGTTTATTTATATAGCCTCAAGGTGTTGACTTACATGAATATAGAATGACCAGAAAAATCAGGAGAGAGTTAAATTGTGATTTACTGTGTCACTTGGAAAGTGTGAAGAGCAGTACAAAAAAAGGGGGGAGGAAAAGAAAAGGGAGAGAAAATTGCAGAGAAGGAAAGAAAATAAAAGGAGCATTGGAAAAAGGGGAGGAATACGCAGAGGAAGAAGGGGAAAGCAGGAGAAGTCAAAAGAATAAGAGGAGATCTAGTTCACTATGACTTTGGAGAGTAGAAGATATCTTACCATAGTGAGTATATGACACTATTAATTATGCCCATAAAATATTATTTAAAATTCACAATGTAGAACCCATATGCAGCTAACTAGGTTTGGGGCTATTGATTAAAATTTCTCTTTTGAGTGTATGATTTGTTTTGCTAAATAAACATTTGTTTCAATGGCTGTACTCTCTTAAAAAGACAAAAGCCAAAAGGACTTACCTGGTACAAAGTGGTACAACATATTTCCCAAACCATTTGACAGTGATTCATAGGACTACTATAAACCATCACTGTATTTCTTGGTAGTTATTATAGAAAGAAAAGTTTGTTGTTCAAAAAATTTCCTATCAAGAGTTATAGCTACTTTCCTGTACTGACCAAAGTTGGATAAGATACAAATGCCCACCATCATGTAAAAAGTTAACATTCTTGGTTGTATCTCCATAAAACAGATTCTTTCTTATCAATAACAACAAAAACAACAACAGAAATAACAACAAAAACAAAAAAAGTAAACTCTGAATTCACATACTCTACTAAAAATTAATTCAAAATACTTGCGCTGAGTGGAAGAACACAGGCCATGTAAATGTACTTATTGCATTATTTCATTAATGCAAAAATCTAGGAAACAGACCAACAGTCTTCTGAGGATGGAAATGTTTTGTGTTTATGTGGGGTAGAGAAGGAAGGAGGAATTAATAATATAGTTAAATACGTATTGATGAGTGACAAGATACAGATTTATTTCTTGATGGTCTATTGGATATATAGTTATTTTAAATGGTATCAAGCTTTATACTTATATATTTATAGTTTACTATATTTCAATTTTACCACCCAAATTTGCTTATTAATAAGTAAAACAAAAATATTAACAAAATCATGGCTCTGGTATGCTCTTCTAGCTCTCCTGGTAATTCTAGCTCTTAAGAATCTGCAGTAATAGCATCATGACTTCAAAACCTGTTTGGTCTTTATGACAATGTTCAGAGTAGATTGGGTTTCATACATATTGATACCCTGGTTTAAACAAATAACTGAAAATATCCTTTGTTAAAATCTCTGAATTCTGTCTCCTGACTAGATTTTCTTTCTCCCTCTACCTTTCCTCCATCTCCTTTCTCTGCTTTTACCATTCTTTGCTCATTTTTGAACAGGATATTGTTGCTGTGTAGTCTTCTATGTGGCCTGGTCTTCTTGTAACATAACTTGCTTTTTCTTGTTGTTTGTGTTTTATTGACACAGGATCTTTACATAGCTATGTATGGCCTAAACTCCTCAAACTTTTATCTCCTGAGTGTGAAGAGTATACATAATTTGAATAGATTCTTGAGCTCTACAGAATAAAGCGAGAATTGAGTTAAAGTAAGTGATATCTGTAAAACTCAGCGTAAATGGGTCAACCTACTATTTGATTTTGGCTTTGGTTTAACTTGAATGTGAAACAGCATCATTAGTGATGAGTGATTTTAGGATTTGGGAATGGAATGTCAAGCAATTGAAGGAGGGACTTTTGTTGCAAGGATTGTATTGAGCCAGGACATGAGCATCATAGATCTATTGAGAAGGGAGAATATAGTAAGTGAGTTTTGATAACTAATAGCTGTACAATAGTCAGGTTTTAGCTCTTGCAAAGTACTGTGAGAAGGGCAATTTTTATTCTTATTGTTCAACAAAACTATTTTATATCATTAAAATAAATTAGATTTCTGGAATGTTTGAAGCAAATATTGAAACCACATATTTATGGATAACTTCCTTGAAAAGCATAGTAAACTTATGTTGACTCACATGACATTAGTCTTTAGTCCTGATGTTAACCAGGATGACTACTGTTAGTCCCACCTCTCATGCTCCAGTCAGCCTGATGTAAGAATAAACGTGGTGACAAGTGCTGAGTTATATAAAGTTATATAAATATGGGGATCCGTATAACTCCATTTCCACTTACTATCTCTTCTCTTTTCTATTTCATCCCATTCCCAACAAGAGAGCCTTCTGATCATTCTTCACAAAACAATCATATTTCTATTCCCTTTCACTACCTTTATCCCATATTCTGTCAAAATATTTAATGACTGGGTGCAGTCTAATGATTGTGCATGGAAGCTCACAGGTCAGATTACTCTAGTATGAATTCTTTGAGGTCTTATACAAAGTCTTCCAGTTAATCAATGCTGGAGTTTCAGTGTAACAACTATGATAATCATACCTTTACCATAGGGTTAGTATGGTGCTTTGTGGGCATAGATTTTTTTCACAATCTACTTTAGTAAAGGTTCTCAAATGCTTCAACCCCTCTTCTAGCCCATGTCCAAAGGAAGGGGGGAAAGATGATAAATAGAGCAAGGGAATGTGGACATGCTTAGAAGGGGATTCCAATCTCTGTATGTCAGGATACTAGCAGTACAGTTCAGCAGTGTCAGCATACCAACAGTCCAGTTCAAAAGTGTCCTCAAACAAAAATCAGCAAAGACAGCATGATCCAGAGGAAACCACCAGGCCTCTGCTGAATTGGCATAAGTCAGTAGGACTGACCAGGATCAGTAGGAATACCAGGAGTTCTCTGTTGTGCCTCTCTCAGTGGAGTAAAGACAAGTTAATCCGAGATTCCAATGAGGAGTTGTAAAGCTAGCTGTCCAAGTACCCTATCACTGTCTGTTGATTCCTACTTATACTCTCTCCAAATATCTTCTCACAAGTCTTGCTTCGGTCAAACATCACATGACTCTGCATCACATGACACAACCAGAAACTTCCACTTCAGTGCTCACCACAGAGCTCTCACCCTGCTATATAATTCTGATATGCTTTTTTCCCAAAGGTTCACATACTAGAAGCTTGTTCCCTAGTGTATTGATGTTCAGTAAGCAGAACTTAAAAGAAGTGGCCTAGTGAAAGTAATTAAGTCAAATGGCTCCACTCTCATGGAATTAATGTTCTTCAAGACTGGGTCAGGTCTGATAAGAACATTAGTTTAACCAAGAACAAGTTACTTACTGCTAAGTGGATGAATTGGCCCCTCTCCAGTCTTCCATTTTCTGGTACACCATGTGACTCTTTCCCTTGTATGTAGTCATGCCTGATGGTATTTGTCACACTGTGAGTGACACAGTTTCAGTTGCCCTCTCTTGAGTTTTAAGCCTCCAACTCTCATTGTTTTAAGTAAACCTTTAAAAACAATTATGCCACCTGTCTATGCTGGAACAATACATAGTGGACTCAGTGCCCTCCTTTTTTTTACCTGTAAATTATTTGGGTTTCGATACTCATATTCAGATTTGATCTGAAAATATTAAATGGCAAGTTCAAGTCGTGTGATGATATATCACAATTTCCTATTCTGTCCATCTGTGGCATGAATCATTTCTTGCTATAGAACATCCCAGTGGCACAACAGTAGTACATGAAACTCCAGATTATTCATGTTGCTTAGCTATCTCTCTGGACATCACTTTGTTATTATCTCTATTTTCAGATCAGACATTTGTAAGTATCTCTATTTTCAGATTGAACATACAAGTTTGAAATGATTACACCAGTTCTTTCAAAAGCCTCACATTATGTCAGAGAAACTGTGTCATACACCACATTGTACCTCATCACTCAGATATTATATCATGTCACAACATCACAATGAGAAAGATGTGTATAGTATAGAACGACAGTTTATTTTGTATATTGCTATGCTTGTTTCATTAGTTGTGGAATAATGTCTTCCTGTGGATAATTTATAAATAAAATTTATCAGTATGCACATATAGGAATGAAAGTAAGATATGTAAGATTTACCTTTGTTGTACATTCCAGGTACAGACCAAACACCTTGGGCCATATCCCCATGTAGATGAGGGGATTTGCTTCCTGTCAGGTGACACAGGTGAATAAGGACTGGATTTTTCCTCCAGTGTCAGCTATTTCTATGGAAGTTATTTCAGATAACTTGGTGATCAGATCATTATTTTCAGATCATGACTTATGAACTTAAAGAAACTTCATCAATAGGAAATATTTGCTATTACTATTATAGCTAAGTAACATGTTCCAGTTCTGTTTTGTTCGCATAAATCCGAACAGAAGTTAGTAGACACAAACAAAGCTTTAAGATCATAAGCAGTACTTTTTAAATTTTAAATTAATTAAGATATACAATGAGTATACCCAGCACACAATATATGTCCAATATGTCTTCATACTATAGAAGATTCAAAGAATCTGTGAAGTGTCCTGAATGATTAATCTTTAATAAAAATTGGGATGATAATAAGTTTAGTCTTGGTACCAAATTAACAACTAATACTTGTGAAAAAATATAGTTATAAGAAAAAATTTATTTCTCTTTTTCTTGCCCCCTTTGTCTCAATCTTTCCCATTTAAAAGTACTTAAAATAAGATAATTTGTATTAGCCTGACTTTAACCTTAATATGCTCTTTTATAAATTACTAAGAGTGCGTCTTCCTTTCCTAAATGTTAGGATGCATTTAAATATGTAAATCTTTTGTCATTTTGCACACACACACACACACACACACACACATACACACACACACACCTATTCTGTTAATTTTCTAACCTGTCATTGGAATGTCCCATGTTGCCTCAAAGGCAGGCATTATCTTTGGTTTCCATTGTTCAGTTTACCATGCCAAGCAATGCTGAGCACACTGTCATCAGTAAGCACTTACCAGTGTACTTAGTGTTATAAATCCATACACAGCGGATCAACAGCTGCTGAGACGTACTAAAACTCTGAAGAGTTGTTAGTGCTGTGTAAGTGAAAGATTCATTTCACTCTATTCCAGACATTCTTGAACATTTTCCTTGGGTCATTGAACATATTTAATGTATTCATTTAAAATCATTACAAGGGCACTCCTTTTCAAGGTCTTAGTGATAGATTTTAATGAAGAGTATAATGGAGAAGTCTATAGGTCTGAGCCTCAAGCAGAAGATAATAGAATGTATCTGAATACATTAAAGCATCATCATCTCCAAGCTTTAAACCTCCTGACTTAAATGATGTTACAGCATTTTATTCTACTTGAGCTTAGAATTCTTCATTTGAATGTAGCTGAGTTTGATATTATTAAATAACAATTTCATTTCCTACCTTCCTCTCTTTCTGATCTCAAAGCTATGAAAATCCAAGAGTTTTTTTTTTTTTAAAGAGAGGCTTTCTGATGGAGTATAGAGTCTTGCTTTCAGAAATTTCATTTCTCAAAATTTTCATTATAACGTCAAGTGTATTAAATATCTTGTATGGTATTTGAATGAGACAATACATCTTGCTGTCTATCTCCTAACAATTTCTGTCAAAACAATTATTTTGTAATTGTAACTCTAATTAAGTGAGTGGTTCATAGAAGTCACTACAAAATCTTAGGCTTGGTATAATGTGATGTGCTTCCTAAATGTTGCCTTATCTGATATCAAATAATTACAGATACTGCTGTATACCTAATGTCCTTCTGTATATTTTCAATATATTTTGCATTTAATTTTCTTTGCAAAGGTCCAAACTTTGAAAATGAAAATATATCTACCCTAGAGTTCTACTAGATCATCACAATGAGATACACGCTTTGTCACTATAGCCCCAGCTCTATAGGATTCTTAAACTGAGATTTGATGTGGGAACTAGAAAGGCAGGGCAGCTGTTGCAGATTTATGGTTCAATACAGGCTTTTGGGAAACTATATTTTGAATCTGAAATATCATCCCCAGGTTCCCATGTTTGGACAATTGGTTGACAGCTGGTAGTGCTGTTTGGAGGGTTAGGATCTGACCTTGAGGCTTAGAGCCTGGTCCTACTTCTGCTCTCTTCTTTGCTTCCAGTCTACTGCTGTGATATGGCCAGCTGCCTCCTGCTCTTGCCATCTTGCATGCTCTATTCCAAAATGCATAGAAAGCAACTATAATCATGACACAAACATTCTTTTCCTCCCTTAAGGTGCTTCTTTGGGTGTTGTCTCACAGCACCGAGAAAAGTAATTAATAAGTTGGTAAGCAGCTAAGAAGCTCTGGGAAATGTGAAAAACTTGTGCTAGTGTTGAACCTTTAGCTCATGCTTTGGTGAATTAAAATTGAGTGGATATGAGGCAGGCACTGTGGCACATACTAATAGTGTACAAGTTCTAGACTTGTTTGGGCTACATAGAGAGGTGCTATTTCAAGAAGAAAATGAAAGAAGGAAAGAAAGAAATAGCAAATGGCTGAGTAGATGTGAAATGTAGGCTAACTTTTTCTCTCTACCCATTGATATATCAATTATTCCATCCATCCATCATCCATCCATCCATCCATCCATCCATCCATCCATCCATCAATCAAACAACTGAGGCAAATTCACTGAGAAATCTCATGAACTTGGTCTCATGTACGTAGTTTCAAAAGGATCCAATACAATGAAGAGATTCTAAGGTCATTTCTGAAAAATCTCAAATGTTTTAATAACTAATGTCTGCTATAACATAAATAGAATTTTGTTACTATAGGAAAATTAGTGGAGCACTGTTTTAGGAAACAGATTCTGAAGTTGGCTCTCATTTTCAATCTTCCTACAGTTTCACTCGGGAGGTTCGAAAAAGATGCTAATTTCCTAAGACTGTGAAATCAGTGCTTACTGTTCGATTTAATAAGCAAACAAATTCAGTTTCCTTAATTGACTTGTCAGTCTGCAGTATTAAGATAAATGACAATTTCTAAGCTTTATGAATTTTCCATGAAAATGGATTGATTAGGGATAAACTAAATATTCACAAACAACTCAAGTCCAGAGTTCATTTTCCACGATGAAGATCTCATCAGCTCAGCCACTCTCTGTCTCTAGGTTTAGCGGGGTGTAAACTAATTGTTTCTTTGGCATGCCTTCCCTAAGATTTTCTAAAGTTAATGAACGTAAGATGTTGTGAAGGCAAGTACTCAGCCCTGGAAGCTCAGGTTTTAAATAAAGTCATTTAAAAGACTATTTAATTACCTAAAAGAGAAAGACTTTTCTCAGGGAGATCTGATTTCTTTTAATCCCCCCTATTTAGTCTCTTTTAAGAGTTTTTCTAGAATTACTTATCAGTTCAAGTTCTGCATTCTAACACTCTTTCTCCTTGTTTTCACTTGTACATCTCCATCCAAATAATTGGATTTTAAATTATAATTAATCCAAGGCAAGCAAACTTATTTTTTCTTGTACAGTTTTCAACTGTAGCATAAGAAAGTTTCAGGAAAGTATACAGCTACAGAAGTACCACATTTGGGGTAATAAGATAATATTAATTCCTAATATAAACAATGTTAGGTTTTTTTTTTCACAGTGTAAAACTAGTAGACACATCAAAGTATCTTCCCTCAGGACTCTGCTTAGACCTGCCCCAGTCCTGAACAGTATGCCCCAGTTTTCAGCTCCAGAATTCTTTTTGTAGTCAATTTACTCCAATCATTTTTGTCTCTTCTGCACCCACAGACCCCAATTAAGTAAATTTTATTTTAAAAAAGTGATTCTTCCTTCAGTTCTTTCTTCTTTTGTAGACTCTTCAGTCGTGTGCACTCTTTCTGTAACTTCTTTGCTTGATTTATGTATCAGAAAGTAATTTCACCAGAAAATTACCTTCTTCCTCATTTCGCATAAAGTAGTCTTTTGTACAATAGGAGAAAGACAGTTCAAACTATCAATAAACATGCACATCACATGACTATGATGCCAAAACAACAGATTGTAGACTGTAGCTTTCCCTCTTTCCCATTTGGAAATTTTTACTAATTTTTTCATTTTGTTTTTCCTGAGTCGATTGATTTGGCAAATTATTTTATGATCCAGGCAGAACTCTGTTTTCACATTTCCAACCAACTGGCCAATCCATTAGCAGATATCCATATATCATTTGGATATATTTGCTTATTTAGCAAAGAAAAAAATGTGTAAATAGACCGTTTCATTTTGTGTGTCTCTCTGTGTGTGTGTGTGTGTGTGTGTGTGTGTGTGTGTGTGTGTGTATGAGAGAGAGAGAGAGAGAGAGAGAGAGAGAGAGAGAGAGAGAGAGAGAG
>NW_021620984.1:1014380-1040614 GCF_004785775.1 Grammomys surdaster
GAGAGAGAGAGAGAGAGAGAGAGAGAGAGAGAGAGAGAGAGAGAGAGCAAAGAGAAAGCTAAGGTAGTGTTTATTTGTGTAGCCATGATTGTTCTGGAGCACACTACATAGGGCAGGCTGGATTCAAACTCACAAAGTTCTGTTTGCCTCTGCCTCCAGAGTAGTGGGTTGAAAGGTGTGTGCTACTACATTTGGCCTTGCATTTTCTATCAAATCCTGGTGTCATACTTCAAAGATTGTGGAATGTTTCCTTTATCTTTAGCAAAAATAATTTGTGATAGTTTTTGCCCAATATCTTTAAATATGCAACTACTTGCATATATTGCTTCCTTTATTATTTTTTGTTTATGAGCATTATGAGTACATGAACTTCTTCATAAGAGCTTATTAGGCTGATAGCACTATGGTTTCTTGCTCTTGGTATTTACCAATGGCTTTCAGGAAGGACTACATCTGTTTGGTACTACGTTTTAGATTTCCAAAGAGTAAGCACATCATGTGTCTTCAGTATTCTAAACAGAAATGTATCTTTTCAGGAAATAACAGCAAGTTTGACATGTGTTGATTGAACATGTTCATGGAAAATTTCCTTTTACTGTATTTCACAAACCTTTAAAATTGTATGTTTTATACATATGAAAGTAGAATCTTGAACATAAAGTAAGTCATCTAGGAACATATTCTTACTCAAAAGTCTATCTAGTCTGCACCGAGCATTACCTCTCCTTTTGTTACTTTTCCTTTTTTTTTATTGGGCGTTTTATTTACATTTCAGATGTTATCCCCTTGCCCCATTCCCCCAACCCAGGAACCCCCTATCCCTTCCCACCTCTTCCTGCTTCCATGAGGGTGTGCCCCCACCCACCCCAACTCCCACCTTCCCACTCTCAAATTCCCCCACACTTGGCATCCAGCCTTCATGGGAACAAGGATCTCCTCTCCCACCTATGCCTAAAGTTTGATTTAATGTTTGTGTAAACTCAAAAACCAGACAGATATGTTGAATTCTAAATTTGGAAGGTATATAACATTTCATGTTTTGGGAATAATCTAACTTTTCCTATTCACTTTTTGGGAACAGAAAAGGGAATCTTTTTATTTCTATAACTATTTTACCTCCTCCTCAGCCGGATCGTGTCATGGTACATTCTTATACATCCTAATGCATGCATTTCTTCCTTTATAATGCAGTTGTGTTGATTAAACCCAGTGAAATCATCAGCCCTTAACACTGCCTAATGCACAGACTTAGATATGAACTGCATAGCCATCATTTTCACTGAGATACGTAATACTTATCCCCAAATGTCCAAAAATGCCATATGATTCCTTCAGCTCTCAGCAATTCTTTCTTCCTTTATAACTATTTCCATTCATACTGTCAACAACATGCATGTTTGCAGTAAAAGTAAGTGAAGTGGAAATTTCTAGTTTTTTTGGAGACTCAGTTGTGTCATGTGATGTTTTTCTGGAAACATCTTTATTAGAGGATGTTTTGCTGAAGCAGATACATGAGTGGATGTTTTGCTGAGAACAGGCATGTGGGGTTTTTTGTTGTTGTTGTTGTTTTGTTTTTGTTTTTTTCTGGAAGCTGACTGGAAAAGGGACATGTGTTATTTTTCTGGAATGGACGCTTGAGAAGACACTTGATGTTTGGAAAGGGGTTACGAATAACCCAATAGACAGTAGATAACACTGTGACATTGGTTTACCTTGCCACTCTTTGCTGGCCTTTGTTGGGTTTTGTTGATGCTGGTCTTTGTTGATGACACTGTGTCGTTGGTTCACCTTGCCTTCTTTGCTGATCATTTATCATGACTTTGTAGAGAGAAATGCACTGAAGAACTTCTTGTGATATCCCAGAAGCTCCTTGCCTCCTCTGTGGACTAATGCTGATTGGCTGAGTCTTGTGGTTTCTTCTGGATTGAACTGTCATTGCTGATTTGTGAATGACATTTGGAAATGGATCAAGCTACTACTGCTGATTTGTGTGAACTGAACTGCTGATATCCTGATACTGAAGTTTGGATCTGTCCCAAAGAACTATTTCTAAACAGGTCCATATCCCCCTTCACCCTATTAACTTTTCCTTTCAACTAACCCTGGTGGGTGTTGGGCTAGAAAGGAGGTTAAAGCAATTATGAATCCTTAATAAAGTATGTTTTGAAAAATCTAAGTCTACACATAAGTCTGAAGCTTTTCTGAAAAAAATTTTCTTCATTGTTATTCTACATTTAACCTCCCAGAAAAATGCTAATGGCACAGCTCAGAATGTATTTTCAACATCTTAAACAGGTGTCAAGGACTCCTCTGGCACAAGATCCGTGTCATTGACCATCACTATAATACTTGGGTGTGGTTGACCTACCCGGTGCCATACTCTGAAATAAAACAAACTCTCCTTCCCTCAGAAGATATTAGCTGTCAATAACTCCTCTTTAAGGGGCAAGGGCTTATGAGAACTTCCTTCATCTATGCTAGAATGTTGACTGGCTGTGTCTTATGCAGGCAACAATAGCTCCTGTAAGCTTATGATTATAGTGGCCCCACTGTATCTAGAAGACACTTTTCTGTTTTCATCATTCCTCTCCTCAGGGGAATTTCACCGTCGTTCAGTACCTTTTGGGATGGCTCCACAGCCTTTTAAGGGTGGTGATATAGATGTTCTTTTTATGGCTGAGCACTCCAATGGCACTTCTTTGCACTTCCACCAGTTGTGTTTCCTCATTGCCTGCTGTTCACCAAACCAAACGAGAAACAGAAAGCCAAAGCAAACTAACCAAACAAACTTCTCTGATAAAGTCAGAACTACACAAATCTAGGGAGTGATACATATTCAGAGAACCATTTGAAAATATTTCCATTTGACAATATTAATGGATTCACTCTCAGTTTCCTTGAGCCCTGTGTGTTCTTACATAGACTTATAGCACCCGTTAAGAGTAATTCTTGTGGAGCGGGCCTTAAATCTAGTCAGAAAGTGGTTAGCTAATAACCATAACATTTATCTAACTATTGCACACATGAGCATATCTTGTCATGCTTGTCATTGTTGTAGTTCATGGGAGTAAGAGCTCAATAAATCTATGATTGAAAAAATTGGAAAAAAACTAAAAATAATAAAAAAGAACTGTGAATGACTTATTTTCCCATTAATTAATTAATTTACATCCCAATTGCAGCCTCTCCTTCTTCTCCTTCCAGTCCTACTGTCAAAAATCCTCCCCATAATACCCCCCTTCTCCTCTACATTGCAGCCTGCAAAACACCTCCTGGCACTATAAATTCTAGCCAGCAGAGAGAAACCTTTCTGTTTAGTTCCAATTTGAGCATTTTATGTCCTATGAGCAAAGTACCTTCTAAACATGCATGTTTATACCCATGAAAAATGTTAGTTTTGGTATCAAAGACCCATTTATTTACAATAAATACAGTAAAAGCAGAAAGTCATAGCTGCTCAAGATGCTGTAACTAAGGGACAGTTAAGTGCTTAGCTTTAAATAGGATATTTATACTATAACCTCTGAGGGTCAGCAAATATCATAGGAAAAGTGGCAAAAAGAGTATAAAAGTTGGAAGATAGGAAGATCTGTGAAATGTTGTCTTCTTGCCAATATAAAGCCACTGCAATCATGAACTCATAGCAACCATGATTCCCTGCTCTGGGCGTACACAATACTGGACCTGCTAGGAAGGGATTTATGGTTCTATCCCTATTCACAGAACTAAAGGCTACCAGTGGATTCTGGATAAGGGGCAAGTCATTAACTTCAGATGTATGTCTATTTGTGAATCTACTAGATTCCATTGCTGTTCATGGTAACTCCGGGGTCCCTAGTTACACTCAGTCGGTAAGAAAACAAACTATAAAAGATATGAGTGTGAAATATAACCCATAAAGAGGAGGGTGGGAGATGTCAGAGGTGAAAAAGAGAAAAATGAAGGATGAGGATAATCAGAATGCCTATACATATGTATAAAAAGGTTAAAGAACTCATTTTTAAAAGAACTAGCTCATTTTTTTAAACGATCAAAAGTAAGTAGTATAAAAATGTTGCACTGTGGGTCTTGGCACAAGTACAGCACCCTATGTAAATACTACTGTTCTCTGTCTTGTTCTCAAGGGAACATTCTGTTGGTGCACACATGTGTAGAAAATGTTTTCAGAATTATGAAAAAAATGCAGATATTTACTGTATTTTCAAATGTTTCTTCTTTGGATAGCCAGGTTTATTTAATGCCATTTTATCTCTTCAGAAGCTATTTCTAACTTTACATTCATTTGAAGGAATATTCCCAGTTTCACAAAATCTCTCTTCTTAGTGACTGAAGCGTTGAAATTACTGTTTTTCAAAGCATCACAAGCACATCAACTCTTGAACTTTGCACTTGTTGCATCTCATGGAAGCAGCCAACTGTTACAGCAGACGTGCTTCAGATGCTGTGTGTTCACTGTGCTTCCATTTTGGTGTGTATGAACATTTTCAAGACAGCTTAGCCTTGAACTCCTATGTAGCCAAGACTGACCTTAAATTCCTGATTCTAAGGCCATCATCACCATAGGGCTGAGATTGTAGACAAGAGCTACCAAAATGGTAATTTTTGTTATTAAAATATTCATTATTTTGTGATTTATGTTTTTAAGCAATATATTCGAGTATAACTCTGGAGGACTTTAGAGTTCTTTAAGCTTTTTAGAGTTGATTTTTATACATTGCTTATGTATAATTCAGTGCCTAGCATGCAGGAGTCCCTAGGTTTAATCACAAGCAAACAATAGAAAGAAAGAAAACAATAGAAAAAGGAAAAATAATGCATGTTATGTTTTTCACTCTGTAATATAAGGTGTTCAAAATTCAAGCTCTTTGTATTTATCTACAGAAATTTTGTTTTCTTTACCACTATCATTAATAAATATTGATATTAGCCGGGCGGTGGTGGCGCACGCCTTTAATCCCAGCACTCGGGAGGCAGAGGCAGGCGGATTTCTGAGTTCGAGGCCAGCCTGGTCTACAGAGTGAGTTCCAGGACAGCCCGGGCTATACAGCGAAACCCTGTCTCGAAAAACCAAAAAAAAAAAAAAAAAAATAAATAAATAAATAAATATTGATATTGCAGAATGAAAATAAACAAAATCTAAAGAATATAAGCAATGTATTCATCCCTCAAACACTGTTAGAATTAAAATTGCATCTGATAATTTTATTACCTTTTTCCACTGTGAGAACAACATTTAGTCTTAGACATTTTAAGGTATCCTCAGAATACATGCTATAAACTAATGTTAATGAGTTTTATAATATGAATATCCATTCAGTTATAAAATATAAATGTATGGTAAACACTGTTTGAAATCTCTTGTCAATATGCATTTGAATAATTTTTTAATGTTCTCTAATGGACATTTATTAAAAACATAAATGATTTAGCAGATGGGATATTTTCACTCTTGATTTAATGTACTATATTTCATATATTTTATTACTATGATCTAGTTTACCTTTTTAAAGAGGAGCAGCAGAATTAATTAATATATGTTTACTTTTGAGCCAAAAGAAACAATAATAATACTTAGTCTCTCTCCATCAAGGGTCATATCAAGCATAATGCCAAAACTTGACAATAAGCAGATGAAGGAAAAAGAGCAACATTTGTTAAGCAGCTGAAATATTCATTGAAAGTGATTATCATGTGTCTTTGATCCTTTCTGAAACTCTACTGAAGAAACAGCCTGATTAACAGCACACCTCAGCATGATGTCCTTTACACAACTCACATCCCCAGAAAATACTTTATAAAAGCATGCAAGAGGCTTAAGCCATAAAGAAATCTTAGGAAATGTGTTTCCACAGTGGGGCAATGGGAATGGGGCCAACTCATACTCTGAAAAAAAAAAAGAGAGAAAATTTTGAAAAATTTAACCTTAAGTAATAGATTGAAGAACCATAATGTTAAACAATATTGGAATACTAAATGTGGACTAAAAGCATTCCAGAATCACTGAAAGTATTTTGGAACAAAAATGTGTCCTACAATTAATTGATGCTCTTGATTTATCCTAAAATTTAACCATATTTAATGATTTGATTTGACACAGAGAGGGAATGTGACTCATGCTTTGACAATCAACGTACTCTAAATCAAAATACAAACTTTAGAGACAGGTAAGATGCAAATTTAAACTTCCTTTAAATGTTTTTGAATGTTTTTTTTATTGTTGTTACATGTATTCATAGGTATATCAATGCAACCTCTGGGTTCATATAATGTTACACGTCTGCATGTGATTCAATGGCTGACCACTTGGTATTGGGTAGCTAACCAATTAGGATGCTCTTCCTGGGAGAAGATGCTTTTTCCTGATCTCAGCAGTCCTTCAATGACTGTAGTTCTTTTCTAGAGTCAGGATTCTACAAGACTTCTCCCTGCCATACTGGCATGTTTATTGCTGTCTTCCTTGTTCAAGTCTTCATTAGGTAGCTATGTTGTTGATATTTCCTGGTTGTAGCTTCCATAATATTTCTAGGAGATGCTATATCAGAGAAAAATTATTGTTTCTCTGGGGCTTACAATCTTTCTGCCTCCTCTTTCAATGTTTCCTGAGCCTTAGATACAGAAGTTAGGTCTTAGATGAATCAAAAACCTAACTAGACTAATTAAGTAATTTTAATTAATTAACTAATTTGGGACTGGGCCCACATGGCCACTTATTGAGTTTGATCAGTTATGATCATTAGTTTTTATTGTTCATTTAGCATAACATATACTTACTCTGCAAGGGAGCCTCAATGAGAAACTTTCTAGATGAATTTGACCTGTAAGTATGTAGATGAGAGATTTTATGAATCGAACTGAGGTGAGAAGACCTACCTAGAATGTGGGATCATTTCACAGGCTGAACCCTGTAATAAAAAAAAAAAATGAAGTGAGTTAAAACCTAGTAGTGTGAATATATAGCTGCATTGCTCTGTGTTGGTGACAGTGAATGTCATTTAAGTAGTGCCTCAAACCTCTGCTTCCTTAACTTCTTCACAATGATGAATTGCAGCTTGTAATTCTGAATGAACTTTTCTCCTTTAAGTTGCTTCTATCAGAATATTTTATCACAGCAACAAGAAATGAAACTAAGACAACATCGTTCAGTAGTCTACATAGACTCTTACTCCAGTACAAACAAAATGTTAGTCACATTCTTAATTCTAAGTTTTATGCAATGCATATTAAGTCAATTGCTTTTAAAGTGTATTTGATTTAATTTTAGTATCTAAAATATAGTTTTACCTGTAACCAATATTACAAATCTTGAATAAACTATTTTACAAATTTTAACCTATAGTATATTTTACACTTACAACCAAAATATTTTAACCTAAATACTACATTTCACTAAATCTAGATGTTGTATGTTTCAACTACACCTGTACTGCTAGAAATATTTGTATGAACTCAAATTCGTCCAGCTTTCTAATAACCTAATAACGTACAAATGTTTAAATGTAATCAAAATCAAATATAATTTTAAACTCAGTTTTTCAGTTGCACCAACCACATTTCAGTAGCTACATGTGCATTGTGTGCTCTCTTGTGAGAAGGACTGTCCTATATTTATTTAGTCATAATTCTAACACAACTTTAAGAACTGGATACCAGGGCTGACAAGATGGCTCAGTAGGTAAAGATACTTTCTGCCTAGCCTCAAGACCTGGATTTGATTCCCTGGACCCACATGGTGAAATGTGAGGGCTGACACCTACATACTGTTATCTAACTTCCACACATATCATGTGTATGTCCGTATACATGTACACATGTCCACATATACAAAATAAGATGCAACAAAAACTGGATTGCAATGTGAATAACATAATTATTATTTGTAGTATTTATAAACTACTTATTTTTATACTCAGAACTCAATTTATGAAAGGTAAGTATAGCCACATAAAGGAATTTATTTTTATTTATTTTTAGTTCCTACTTGTTTATTTGTGGCATATGGGAAAATGATTTAATTTTAATATTAACTTTTCTTTACTTCTCTCATACAATACATATTAACAACAGCCTATCTCTCCTCCCTCTAATTCTTCTAGTCTCCCCTACAACCTCCCTCTTCCTCAAATCCACACTGATTCTCCATTTTTTTCCATAAAAGAGCAGGCATCCCAGTTAAATCAACTGAACATGATATAAAAAGACACAATGAGACCAGACACACAACCTCATACTAAGGCTGGATGAACCAACCAGTAGGAGGAAAAGGGTCCCAGGAGCCGGCAAAAGAGTCAGAGACACTCCCTTTCCCACTATTAGAAATCCCACAAACACCCCAGGCTTATCAGCCATAGCATGAAAGTAGAGGGCCTAGTGCAGACCCATGCAGGCTCCATGATTACTGCTTCAGTCTCTGTGAGCCCCTACGAGCCCTTGTTAGTTGATTCTGTGGGCTATATTCTCCTGGTATCTTCAACCCATCTGGTGCCTACACTGCCCCACCCCAAGAGTTCCCAGAGCTTTGCCTGGTGTTTGCGTGTGGATCTCTGCATCTGTTGCCATCAGCTGCTGAAGGAAGCCACTCTATGAGTATTGCAGAATATCATTAGAAATCATTCTATTAACTGTTTTTTTTCTGTTCTTTTTTGTTATAACCTAGGTCTCTGAGTCATTCAAGTTAATTTCATGTGTAATAAACTCACCTATGGCTCCATGAGAAATAATGAATAAAATGTTAACATATGGTATGGATATTAGTAAAAACAAAGATGAATGTACTGAACAATCCTTTTGAAGATCCAAAGCTATCTCATATTTCTTTGTAAAGGAAGCAGGGGAAGATGTTTAAATATAAATATTAAATATAAACAAGATATTATATGATTAATGATTAATTATGTAAGGGGTAAAATATTCTATTCTTAAAATAACAACAGATATAACTAAAATGTTAACATATGAAGTTATGTATTGTGAATTTCATTTAACTATTTTCAGGCTTCTATGTGATAAATAAACTTGGACACACAGGATCATAAACTTTTAAGATGGATATTTTGTTTTAAATTTTGAATTATACTTCACAGGAGCTCCAAAAAA
This sequence comes from Grammomys surdaster, assembly GCF_004785775.1. Classification (NCBI taxonomy): domain Eukaryota; kingdom Metazoa; phylum Chordata; class Mammalia; order Rodentia; family Muridae; genus Grammomys; species Grammomys surdaster. The sequence goes on from NW_021620984.1 coordinate 1,023,474, forward strand.
AAAAAAAAAGCTCATTTAAAAGCCCATTCTTGTAATCTTACCTTGTTATTTACTCCCAGCTTTAGTATAGTATTAACGTAGGCAATAGCTCACATTATAGAAATTCTTCCAAGAAAAAAATTTTGCTTTTCCCTAGCTCTCAAATATGAAAATGGTTTATAAATAATTCTCTAAAATGCTGTGTAATATTTGCAGTATTGAATTGCAATCATTCTGGGACTAAAAGAAACTTTTCTTCAAATTGATAAAATTGTATCCCCTTAAGTATACATAGATTTCTAGGTGAATTCATATTGAATTCATATTGAATGAGTTTTAAAACAAATATTTCCTCTGTACCTCTCTGTTTAACTCATGTCTCATTGCCTTAGATCTGTAGGACCTAGACTGTATCTGTGGTTTTCTACATGAGAAAAAATCAGGCACAATACATGTAAGAGATTTACCTTCACTGTTTTAATAATGTACCTTGAGCCAAAATCCAAGCTGAAGCCAGAATTTTCTCCACAATTCCTTAGAGCCAACTTGAGAAAGTATTTTTAGTATTTCTACTCACTCCATGTCATTTAGAGCCAAATATATGATTTATATACAGTAATAAAATAATGTATTATGCAGAGAGAGAATGGGGCTTAGAGACTATTAGAGAAAGAAACAAAATCTCTAAACTTGACCTCACTGTTTGAGTTTAGTGCCAGGAAACAACTATTTGCTTTTATTTCCCTAAGTTTGCTCACAATACCCTAACAACATTATCTTTTCTGTTATACATTTGTTCTGAAGTTTCTTGGACAGCTTTCTAGAAATGGTTTTATAAGCCTCAGTTTTTAGGAACAGGGGCGCCTGCTCAAGACTTAAGCTTTTGTGACTCACAGAATTCACTTTAGACTTTCCGAAGCTGTCTCTCATAGTGTTGACAGACTCCATGGTAAAGACAGGACAAGGAGAGACCAGCTTCAAGGAAGAGCTAAATCAGCCCCTACCTTATTTGGCAGAGACCATTCTAGATGCTTTTTGACTCAGACTATCTACCCAAATAAGACTTGAATTGGCTCCTTTCCCAACTCGTTCTTTCATTGTACAGGCTACATGACTGGTGTGACCTTCAAGAAAAAGCTGCTGGTCAAGGATGGCTGTTTGTGACATGTGTGGACAATTTTGTGTTCGATGATGGGAATTCCACAATTATGCATAAGTGGATATGGTTCCATGTGTCAGTAGAAGAATGTATATGATAGTTGGTTCAAATGTTTATCTGTATGAATTTCTGAGTTTTGAAATGAATGGTGAGGTGTGAGCTCCTATTTATACTTTTGTCTGGTATGATAAAGAATGTGGGATACAGGACCTGTGAGCAAAAGAACATTTGGATTCTAAGTCAGCTAGTCTCCTAAGTCGAAGCAAACATCTTCCACAGTGTTCTGCTTCTTGGTGGAGAAGTAGGAACCCTGATAATATTCTGATTCTAATTCTCTTTAGTTTGATGACAGACTTAATCTATAGTGTAGGAGCAAATGCCTTCCCCAAATGTGCCCAATTATCAGATCTTTCTATCTGATGGGTTTAAGGAATTTTTCACTGTGTAATATTTAAAATTATTTTATTATTTTATGTGTATGGATGTTTTTCCTGTGTGTGTTTCTATGTACCACATGTGTGCTTGGCACATTTGGAAGCCAGGAGAAGCAAGAAGAGGCTACCAGATACCCTGTAGGTAAAGTTGTAGACAATTATAAGCTACCCTGTGGGTGCTGGGAATTGAATCCAGATCTCTTAGAAGAACAACTGGTGCTTTTAACCACTGAGCCATCTCTCTCCAGCCCATTACATAGCATTTAATCAACATTATATATAGGAAAAAAGTTAAAACTTATTTCTGTTAGAATTAATTATTAGTATTTTAAACCATATTGTTAACTGACAAATTCTAGGAGTGAAAGAGGCATTACTTCCTGGTGAGTGTCTACTGGTGACCTGCAATAGATTGTTCTCCAATAGATAGACCTTCAGTCTTCACACAGATGGTCCTGGTTAAAGTAAATGGGTCATGGGATAGAACCAAAAGTCATGACTCTCAAAATGGGACTGGTAGGAATGGGAGAAGGTTAATGGGAAGGGATAGTTGCAAGAGAGAATAGGGAGAACGACTTAATCAAAACACATTGTATACACATATGGAGTTGTCATAGTACAAAATCAATATTTAAAAATTAAAACTTATGAACAAGTTTATTAAATGTAACTCCACCTGTGAATATACAGAAGGACCACAGAGCACATGTAGGTGGTTTAAAAAGGTATGCCTCTTCCCCATAGACTCATATGTTTGAATGCTTGGTTCATAGAGAGTGGTACTATTAGGAAGTGTGGCTTTGTTGGAACAGATGCAGCCTTGTTGAATGAAGTGTGTCACTGTGGGAGTGGCGCTTTGAGGTTCCATACATTTTCAAGCTATGCTCAGTGTGAACACAATCTTCGTCTGCTGTCTTCAGATCAAGATGTAGAACTCTCAGCCTCTAGCACCATGTCTGCCTGGACACTGCCATGTTTGACACCACGATGATAATGAACTGAAACTCTGAAACTGTAAGCCAACTCCAATTAAATGCCCTTTAAGTTGTCTTTTCACAGCAATGGAAACCCTAACTAAGACAATGTGTTAGGGTTTTGGTTTGTTTTTTGTTTTGTTTTGTTTTTCATCACTATGACAAATACCTCAGAAAAATAACTAAGAAGGAAAAGAATTATTCTTGTTTGTGGCTTCAGATATCTAAACCCAATGTCCACTGGCTCCAATATTTTGGCAAAACATCAGTGTTGAAAGTAGAGGTAGCTTACTGTATGGTAGCCAGAAAGCAAAAAGAAGGAAAACCACCATCCGTTGAGTCTTTGTCTCTCTTTCCCTTTAATCCACTCAGGTTCTCAGCCTGCAGAATAGAGCCAGACACTTAAGGATGTTTCTTACCTCCTTAATGATTTCTGGGAAGATCTCCCACAGACACATGTGGTAAGTTTCACTAATCTCCTCTGTGCATTTTCTATTCAGCCAAGTTGAATTCAATATTAACCATCACAGTTAATAAAGCATATCAGCCAGTCACATGGATAGATGGAAGTGGGAGCTTCAATGCTATCAGTGTGAGGAATGGGAGTTGGGAGAGAGAACATCCACAGCAGAGAGGAAAGACTCAGGCGATACTTAAGCACTTAAAGTGCGGTTACTTTGAATAGCCCTTCCAACTCCATTTTGTTCCTAAGCAAAGAGTATAGCAGATGGTGGGGCAAAAGATCCAAGGAAAACAAAGGAGAGTAAAAATGTTCCCTGGGAGATGAGAAGTCCTGTGAAATGATTCAAATGGGAAGAATGAGTAGATTTAAGGAAACTAAGAGAACAAGTGAGGGAATGCCAGGAAACCCAAAGAAGAGTGAAGGTAAAGCTCCCTGGGTAACAGTTAGGGTACTGTGAATAAGGAACATCTTTAAGAGAGCATGGCTTATGAAGACACTGTGTGTGTGGTGTGTGTGTGTGTGTGTGTGTGTATATTTAGAATGTGCCTGTGACAGAGGGGAGGTAAGAAAGGAAGATGGGGCGAGGGAAGGAGTGTGGAAGACATACACATTTGCATGTGCACATGCACACACACACACATACACATATACACACACACAGGAAGAGAGAGACAGAGACAAAGAGATGGGGGAGTGGATCACATACACAGACAGAGACACAGATAGACAGAGAAAGGGAGTGGAACAGAGAGAGAGAGAGAGAGAGAGAGAGAGAGAGAGAGAGAGAGAGAGGTGTTTTGTGCCTCTATCTTATTTTCTATTTGTTGTTGTAGCATATATGCTTATATGGGTAAGATCATATACTACATATGTGTGTGTGTGTATGTGTGTTTGTGATAAATTCAGAAGGAGATTTAAAATATAAGCACAAATTATAAGAAAATACTTTTTTTATATCACATAGCAACGTTAAATACTAGAAAGATAAACTGATTTTAGATATTCCCCTGTAGCTTTCATCAAAAAAATATAATAATCTTTCTTTTTCTGTCATCTTGGAATTTCTTTACAAGAGAATATAATTCTTATTTCATGGAAGACTTCTACCTTGAAATAAGACTGCCCCTAGGGGAGTACATCATTAATCAGTGTCAGGCACTGAGGTGTTAAGTAACATTTTAAACATGATGTTTAGATTTTAGATTTATGTGACAATTCATTTTGATTTGAGGGAAAACTTGCTCAACTTTACATCTTGAATTTAAACTTGGAATTTTCATTTAATTGGGGATTAACTTAAGACTCAGATTGTTCAGTTTTGTTCTTTTCTTCCAGCATGCCATATGTTTGAGATATGGCACAGGAAATTAGTCTTGTTTCTCAACTATACAAAGCATATCAGCAGATAACAAATGAAAGACCTAAGCAGTCATGAGAAAGTTTGGCAATGTAAATTTAATGTAATGTCAACTAAGATTACAAAACTATAATCTCACAGGCTGATTCTATAGTTTATTTATATATCATTCATTCCTGTATAGATATTTATTCATGCACACACACACATACACACACACACACACACACACACACACACACAAAAGAAAAACAAAACAAACAAACAAACAAAAAAAGATCTCGACCACTGCTGAAGAGCAGAGAGTAAGGACATTCTCTCACATATACAGATTAGGTTTTTGCAGAAAAATTATAAAAAAAATAGATAAGAACAGAAAACTCAAAGAACTCAAGAACACATTTAAAAGACAATATTACAGCAGCTTTTGAACACTAGTTGGTGAATTCAATGGCCATGTACAAAAAAAAAAAAAGCTTGCTCTTCTGTTCTAAAAGTAATTATGAAGGAGAAATATTAAACCATAGGACTTTCAGATGACATAGGATATTATATTTAATAGAGTAGAAAAAGATTTTTTAGGACATCAAAACTCAATATATAAAAGTAAATCTTTGAGTCATGCTTTGTTAACTGTATCATTCAAATAAAATAGTGACCCAGCATGTGGGAACAGGAAAAGATTGGAATATATAAGGAAATCCTTAGCTGAGTATGGTGGTAACAGATTTAAGACCAGCACTTGAGAGGCAGAGGTAGGTGGATCTCAGTTAGTTTGAAGTCAGTCTGGTCTACATATTGAGTACCAGGACAGTCAGAGCTATGTAGAGACCTTGTCTTACACATAACAACAACAGAAAAGAGAAGAGAAGAGAAGAGAAGAGAAGAGAAGAGAAGAGAAGAGAAGAGAAGAGAAGAGAAGAGAAGAGAAATACTTGTGAACAATATGAAAAGTTACAAATTGAAAATAGGTGCTCAGAGTATCCGAATAGCTAGAAACATACAAATATAGCTGTTCAAGATGATGGAAGGCTAAAGTAAAACATAATAAGAACCTGTTACACTCTTGATAATAAGCATTCAAAAGATTATCAATAGCAAACACAAGAATTCTCACTTACTACTGACAAGTGAATAAAACCACTGCATTTTTCTCTATTCTAAAAATGAGTATGCAAGGTATTAGATGCTACTTTGGTTTCTTTTATAGAAATAGGAAAATTTCCTTCCTCTTCTTAGGTTCCTGATCCTTCCGTGATCTCTACTCATACTCTGCTTGCTGCGGACTTATTCCTCTCTTGGGTATTATGTATCTTTCTGGCCTCAACTCCCATCCTCATATTTTTCTCTTTCTTGGTCTCTTTTATAGCTGTTAGGCTTTACTTTTTCAGCAAAAACTCATAATGTAGTACTCACAAGTATTATTTAATAACCCACAGAATAAGAAAAAGATGGTGGTGCAGAAATTCAAAAGATATGCACAACAGTTCTCATACTATCACTTTGTTTATCCGCACTGTTTCAGTTATTTTTCCAGTCAAATACTCAAGAAAAGTGACTTGGTGACTTTTATTTTTCCCAGTTTGAGGAGGTTCAGTCCATGGTGGCATGGCCGCTACCTAGACAATTGTATAGCAGTAGAACTGTGTGGATGAAAGTTGTTTACTTCAGAGTAGAATGAAAACAGACAGAGACAAAAGGGGGCCAGGGACACAATATCTACAGTGGCTTATCCCCCAGTAACCTAGCTTCTTCTCCTAGACCATATACTCTAAATGTCTCTAGAGTCTTCCCAAATAGTATTCCCAGTGTCCGGTTAAGCACTCCACATTCAAACCATAAAAAGCAATAAACCTTAAATATTCATTGAGGTAAATACATGAGCAATGTTGTGAGAAAGATTTACATACAAAGAATAAATAGTGTAGGATATCATTTTAAAAAGTTAAGATTGTGACTGCTTCCTGTTCAAAACTTACACACACACACACACACACACACACACACGCACATGACTCTTATAGTTTACAAAAGTTCATTTTTCTGGTTTGTGTTCTATGCTTAGCTTACAAGTTTATAGGAAAAAGTTTTGTTACTATGGCTACGATTTAAAACAGTTCCTAGACATTTTATTGCATGGATTAATGGATTATAAAAATAAAACTAGAATTGAGAAAAGACTATCAATAAAGCAGAACTATTTTGTTAAATAAAGATGAAGATCAAATTTATTCTTTTGTTTTAAATCATCTTTTTGTAACATGGACTTTTGTAAATACTACTGTCAATATGATTGGACCTGGAGCTAAATAAGAGATATGGGACAGTATTTGAAGTGTTTCCAGGAAGAATAAAAGTTCCCTCCAGAATGAGAACCACCTTCTAGAAGAAATTATGTATAAAGAGGTTCCTGTAAAAAAACAAAAAAGCAATGTTTGCTTCCCTCCCTGTTACTGAGGGAAGCAATGTCTGGTTTTGCTGCTGCTGCTATGCCGTACTTACTTCATAACCCATACTTTTTAGCCCTTCCATGTAGACTACACAGCAGTGATACTCCAACAATATTTTTTATAAAAATACTAATCAAGGCTTGATAAATCCAATATTGCAAACACCCCACAATCTGAGGAAGGAACTGTCTAGCAGAATTTACCTGGATTCCTGCTTTATTTTTTTCATTATTTCTTTTTATTTTTAGATTGTTTCAACCCTACACAAAGAACTACAGGAACCAAAGGAATGGCAAGAGTGGAAGAAATAGTCTTCCCTGGGGTAAAACACACCAATTGTTTATCTGGTACCAAATGGTCAGCCTTAAACACATCCAGCCTTGCTTTTAAACTTTACTATGTGACATTGTGTTAGCACTTTATATATCCAAATGCTTTCACTGCTTCTGAAACGTACAGAGAGAATACATTTTCCAATAATAATTATCTGTTACTCCTTGGGATTAGCAAAGTTTCTAAAGATGAAAGTACACATAGTTCTGGCTACTGCATATTATGCTTAGCTTATGTCTGGCCTGAAGCCAACACAAATTCTCCAATTACCCACTTTCAAAATGATGCCAGAGTGTTGTGTTTCATGCCAAAATAAACAAAAACAGGGCACAGCACTTTCTGTTAGGGGGTGATAAAGCAATAATGTATTGCTGTTTTCCCTGCTACATTCTAATGTGTGAGCTGAGGCTTCTCCATTGTTTGGCTTCATTTATTGAAGGGAGAAAGTGAGAAATGGTCTCCCATACAAGTTGGTTCTACTAAGAAATGTAGTGAAGAGAAAGAGTTAGTATACCTGTAACTCATGGTTTCTCAGTCTAAGCTTTTCCATTTTGTGATGTTGAATTGCCTTAAAATAATCTAAAATGCCTGGAGATTGGAATGTCTCTTATAATGACTTTTAGAAACCCTTAACCCACAGGGTCACAAGATACACGACTTCATATCCAAGGGATATACCTGACGAAAGATGTATGATGAAAATAAATGATTGTATTTAGTTCAATTCCTTGGAGTAACAACCTTTTGGATTCCATCTCTTAGAGAAAGTAAATTGTATGTGATATGTGAACGGGCTTAATTTTACTGTGAATACCCCAAGTTCTTCTTTTGTGTAAAAGGACCCTTCATGTGATTAATAATAATGGAATAGGAGCCTGCTTGTCCCTCAGCTAATCTCCTTTTATGTATAAAACAGATTAAAATATCTTCCTCATGAACTTTGATTGACACCCTCAGAAAATAAAGCTAAATTGTAAAAACAAGTGGGGGCACAATGGAAATCACTTGTCAGGTAAGAGAAAGGTTCAGCTCTCTTATTGGTCCTTAAGATTCTGTTTTCCAGAGGTGTTACTTCACTTATGTTACAATTGGATTGTCTTACCTCAATTAACTCTTAAGATTCCAAAGAAAACATTTAACTGCTCAAGTATATGCTTCAAAGCTGTTTTATTTTTTTTAAGTGTATATTTATTGTAAAATGTGCATCATAAGATGCATACAATTTCATACAAGGACTTTTAAAATGGTTTAGTTGTATATTATTACTAACCAACACCCATGCATACTCTAATAATTGAAATTCCATTAGCAGTCTATATTGCAGAGAAGACTGCTAGGTAACGTGTGGTGTGAACCCTGTAGGTCCTCCTCCCATTCAGTCCCTATGGTCTCTGTATCTTGACACACTTTTTCACATTTTCAGAAAAGCATCCTCATTTATATGTCACAGAGAAAACAATTGTCAACATTGCTTGGGGCAATAGAAAGGCTAATTAGTTCACATTCTTCTGCATCAATTTCTGAAGTTTGCTACTGTCCTATTTTAGATTAAATCATTTAAAGGAAGAGTTCTATCTCTCAGTGCTCAACATGAAACAGACTTGCTCTTCCACTTTCATATCAATTATAAATTGATCAGAGGAAATAAATTAGTAAGAACACTATGCTTACAACTCTCATTGCATTTGAGAACCTATGAAAATAATCTCTCAAGCTGTAGTTCTCTGATCTTCTTAGTAATTCAAATGAAACTCATTGGGGTGCATTAAAATTTTTATGTACAGAAAAATTGGCAGAGAGATGACAAATACATGCTACTTAACCTAAATTCCATTGATTTTGATACTGAATTATGTATTGAACATAAAATTATCTTTACTAATAAAGAAGATATTGGCTATAAAATTTTCAATATAAAACTGTGAACGTGCGGTATGCCTTTCCTAAAATATCAAACAAGTAATTACACTCATTCATGAAATCATGAAGTTAGAGTTAAGAATTTGTCCAAATACAACACAAGGAAATAATATATTACAGTGACTGATTTTAAAATTATTATTAAAACTAATATTGAATTGTCTGGTTTATCACACTGTTTTGTGTAGCATAACTTCTCAAATAATTTGGTTAAAATGAAGGAGCCCCTAAAATCATTCCTCCGAATCTTGACATACAAAGCAATAGAATATATACTGTTAACATACATAAGAGTTAGGATTTAATTATTTCTACTATGTCATTTGTTTTCTTGAATTCATAATTTTAAAGGTTTCCATGCAGGTTATATTTCTAAAAATTGCATTTCTAAGAGATTTACGACAGAAATATGGTGACCTTATCTATAATATCTGAAACCCAATAGTAATACTGAGATGTAATGCCTACTCCCAATGAGCTTTCTACAGGCATATTATTTCATAAAGTTTTAATTTTCCTATATTAGGCTCTTTTAACCATTCATACAAAAATCTGGGCCTTAGGGTGAAAGAATGTTATTGAATGTGTCTAATTCATAGCCATAAGGCACATAATTAATTTAAGAGCCAAATGCATTGGGGAGGTATATAAATTATTTATGACATATGTGCCAGCTAATCAAGATTAGATATGAAAGCTGATTACAAGGCAGGATTCTGGCAGGATTTTTCTTTTTCCAAGAACGATGGACATCTTTTACCCTTTCCATGGACTTTTTATATTGTATATAATATGCAAGTAGCACATGCAATATGTTCTTAAAACATATGATATGTATTTATAAATAGTCAGAGCAAATTTATTGTGTACAGACACAGAGAAAGAGAAAAAGCTCTTGAATTATATGAGCCACCTGCCCACAGCCTTTAGTGAGATTAATAGGCATTTCTTTCATAATCTTTTTCAGAATTAGTAATTCATGTTCCTTCACCCCTAAACATCTCCTTTCCCTTGTACAGTCCTGGTTTTCATGATAGCGCATGGAAAGAAGTAGGGATTGTGATTAGGAATGCCCTCACCATTGGATTCCTGTTGACTATTCTCATGTCTCTTATGCAGTCTTTGGACTTTGACTGCATTTTGCTCTATAGACTAACCTCTATATTATGTATCTCTTAAGAGAGACTTAGGAGATAGGAGAGAGAGGGGAAGAACAGAGGGAGAGGAGAAAGGAAAGAGGAGGGGGAGAGAAGAGAGAGGAGAGGGAGGGAAAGGAGAGAGGGGAGAGGAGAGGGGAAGAGAGTAGAGGGGCAGAGTAGAGAGAGGGGAGGCTTGTAACAACTCATCAAACCCAATGACACTTAAAATGGGGGAAAAACCCTAGAAAGATAAAAGGGGAAATTTTGGCAGGGAGTAAGTATGGGATTGAGGATAATTTGATTACAAACCTGTAGCCCCTCCTGATGAGTAGTTATTGTGAATTTGCCTCAAACTTTTTAGCAGCCACAGGACTGACAAAGTCTGCAATGCACATTTAGAACTTTTATCATGTAGCAAGTTATTCTGAAGAATAAAAATAGAAAAAGAATGAGGAGACTGGAGAAAGAAGAACTGAGGACTTTCTTGATATTCAGCCTTTGTGTGCTCCTTCCAAATATTTGCCAAATGTGTTGCAGTTAACTAATGGCAGAGAGGATGCTGGCCAAATATACTTTGGTTCCAATGCTCACTATATGCTGTTTTCTGTGCTTAACCTAACTAAACTCAATCAACAAATTACTAAACTCGAATTGCAGCCAGCTCTTCTTACTCTTCAATTTTGGGGACTGTATTAACATCTGTCTTCTTGGGCACTAGTTCTTTTTCTCTGGCTTATACATGTTTCTACCACCCCATTTTTTGCTTCCTAACATAGAGGGTCAATGAGAATATTAAACTCTCCTGCTTTTGAGACAAAATAAGATTCTATTACTTCAAGCTAGACACCCAAGATGGCAGTACCTGGAATAGGATTATAACAGAACAACAGAAAAACAAGGGATGAAAAGTCTAAAATCATGTTGAAACTACATCATTCTGTTCACTTGCTTAGCTATACTCTGGGTGTGGTTTGAGTGTTTCTTTCCAAAGCTTCTTGCTTTGAGAGTTAATCCCCACTCTGAACTATGAAAATAATGGAAAATTAATCTAATTAAGTTATTCAGAGCTAGTAACATTCTGGATATGATTAGAGCATAATCTGGACATAATTAATGCCCTTGGGGTGGGGCATCATGATGAATACTTGTTTCTTTACAAGGAAAGAGATGACCAGAAAAAAGACATACAAGTACACAGGGCCTATGGCTTGCCATATCTGTGTCATCTGGAGACTATACTCTAAGACAGATGACACCAGATGTGGTTTCTTGGCTTTGCATTTCCAGAATTAAGAGTCAAAGTAGAACATTTTATTAAAATGTATATAGTCTGCAGTATTCAGTATTATTAGCAACTATAATACATATAGCATATAGTATATATATAATATATACTACTATTATGATATAGTATACAATACTATATTTATATAGTACTATTATTAGCAACAGAGAATAGACTATTGTATACCCAGAGAGAAAATGACGGCTTCTGTTTTGTCTGAAATTAGAGTACGTTTTAATGTTCAAATAGTTTTGCTTATCAACTAAATAAGTGTATTAGTTTTATTGGCTAGTTTTATGTCAACTTGACACAAGCTAGAGTATCAAAGGGGTGGCAGCTTCAAATGATGAAATGCTTCCATAAGATAGGGCTGTAAGCAAACATATAGTGCATTTTCTTAATTAGTGATTTATGGATGATAAACCAGTCCATTGTATGTGGTTACATCTCTGGGCAGTGGTCCTGAGTTTTATAAGAAAGAAGGTTATGAGCAAGCCATCAGGATCAAGCCTTCAAGCAGCACTTCTCCATGGTTTCTGCACCAGCTCCTGCCTCAAGTCCCTGCCTTGCTTGAGTTCTTGTCCTGACTTCCTCCGATGATGAACTTGGATGTGGAAGTTTAAACTGAAAAAAACCTTATTCTCATCAAGTTTCTTTGTATATGATGTTTTGTCATGGTAATAGTAAGCCTAAGATATTAGCTTATATTAATTAGATATAATAATTGGATTTGTTATGACATTTCAGTGGAGAAGAACACTAGACTAAGCTTAGAAAACTCCTTATCATCCCTTAAATAAGAGATACAGGAGAATATCTGGTCTGTGGCCATTAATCTTGTCAACTATGTTGAAGTAAGAGATGCTAGGGGATTACCAAAGCAAGTTTCTGAGTGACTTTGTCTATCAGGACACTTCCAGATGCAATTATATAATGCAAGCTCTGACCTAATTAAGTGTATTACTCCCTGGAGAAACTCATTATAAGACAGAATTGGTGTGAGGTGGTGAAATGGAGGATGTGGAAGTGAGAGACAGGACAGAAGCCATGTGGACTACCTACTATTCTATTGAAGAGTTAGGATGACCAAGGTAACTTTTATGAAAGAAGGTGGTTATTCATTGAGAGCTTAGTTATAGTTTCAGTGAACAGCATAGTAAGAAGAAGCAGGCATATTACTGGAGCAGTAGCTAAGAGTTTTACATCTTGATCTGCCTGCAGCAGGCAAAGGGTGGGGCAGGGAACCACTGAGCCTGGAATGGGTTTTTGAAACCTCAAACCCAATCTCAGTTTCATCCTCCTCCAGCCAAGCTACCCTTCATTCAACATGGCTACAATTCCCAATCTTTCTCAAACAGTTCTACTAATTGGGCACCAAGCAATCAGGTATAGATGTCTATGAAGGCTATTCTTAGTTAAACCATCACTGAGTGTCTTTAGAGGATGTGTCTTTCCCAGGTCACTTCCTGTGCTCCCTTTAATCTTCTTTCTGCCACCATGTGGGATGGTTCTCTATGCTGCGGTTTCTTCCCTTTCAAGATGAACTCTCAAACCATAAACAACAGAAAATTTTCCACCTGAAAGAAGAAGTCAGAAAAAATGTGGCCAGCACAAATATTTTTAGTTGAATTCAAATGAGTGTAGGAAATTATGATGTTCATGATGTTAGTAGAAATTTAGAAATTCGCTTGATTTACATAATAAATTATTATATGAAATAACTATGATGCTCTTTTAAAATTTCTATAAAATTTTTTTTATCTCCTTCCTATTCATTCGTACTTCAGGATACTTGGTTCTTCTGGATACCCATTACAAATCTCCTATTTACTGCTGATCGTCTGTGGCCTTCGTGAACTGGGTGTATTTATAAGCACAGAGAGATTTTGAGACAAATCTGTGGACACTTTGTACTTATGTTCTACATCTCTTCTTTCCTTCTTGCATGTGAAAATTTTATATGTAAGCCATTTCTTCAAAATCAGAGGATGATTCAAAATGACATCTGAAAATATTCTATAATTTCCTCAACCATTGATAGTGTACTGTGGCTGGTCCTCACTCAAGTCAGTGTTGATTAGGCCAGTGTCAGGGTGCCATGCAATTCCCAGCACACATCTCCCAGTGACACCCATCATTTTACCAATCAAGAAGCACTAGAATGCCTTTAAAACGCCTGTTATCACTATAGTAAAGACCTGAAATCAATAAAGTCATATAGCATTATTGGTTTTAAATCATTAGCATGACCTCTCATAACTACAAATGATGCATTATCGTGCCATCCATATTATTGAAAAAGTTATTTTGTTTGGGATAGTTTGGAATATCAAACAAACAAACAATGACAACAAAACCAAACATAAGTTTCTTACACCAAATGAAGAGTCTGACATATTCAGAGGCAGATGCTCACAACTAGCCATTGATCTGATCATGGGGTTCCCAATGGAGGAGTTAGAGTGAAGGCCATTGGAGCTGAAAGGGTTTGTGGCCCCATGAGCAGAGCAACAATACCAACCAACCACAGCTTCCAGGGTCTAAACCACCAGCCTGGGAGCACTTAGGGAGGGACCCAGGGCTTCAGCTGAATATGTAAGAATGGAGGACCCTTCTGGGCATAGGTGGAAGAAGAGATCCTTCACCTCATGAATGCTGGACGCCCCAGGGAGTGGGAATTTGAGGGTGGGGAGGTGGGAGTGGGGGGGTAGGTAGGGGTTACATCCGCAAAGAAGAAGGAGGAGGGGTGAGGGGATAGGGGGTTCCTGGGTTGGTGGGGGATGGGGTAAGGGGACAACATATGAAATGTAAATAAAACATCCAAAAAAATAAATAAAAATAAAAAGTCAAAAAATTAAAAAGCTCTGCTTGCTTTATCAAAAGTTCTAATTCCTAAAAGAGTCTAAAGATAAAGAGGAATAGTATTTTGACCAGGAGACAGTTTTGAAAACCATTCTCAGTAACTGTATGTGAATTCTTTGAGAAAAAAAAAATGAAATTACAGTATCTAGAGAATACTGTTTGCTGCTGAAGGTGACCAGAAACACAAAAGGAAAACAGTATATTTACTCATTTAAAGGCAGACTCCTGAGCTAGATGGGAACACAGTGGTGAAATCAGGTGATGGCTTCAAAACAGGCAAGTTCAAAGTGTGCTTCAATCCTTATTTGCATGGTAGTGTAATGTTTGTTTAAATTTTACAAAAAAATTAGAGGGTCTTTAATAGAATTTGCTACTTAAAATAGTTCTATTTTGTGGTTAGATATGTGTTCAGTCAAGTTGCTAAGTCCATTGAATTTTCAGTCCGGTCCACCTTGAGATTTTTCTTACCAACACAGGTTTGCATAGTCAAGAACCACTCATTAGGGCCCCAGCAAGGCAGGGTTTTGTCATGGTGAACTAACTAATGTGACAGTTGAATAGTTTTATTTTCTTGGTGCCTCATTGATGCAAAAGGTGTAGCAGGGAGAGGGGGGACAGCAACATTTGGCGACTGCTTCTGGGGAAAGCTTTATGTTTCTGCTTCCTGGTTTTCAATTTTAATTTAATTTAATATAGATATGTGTATGTATCCATGTACATTCACATACAGAGACACATGTTTTACAAAATATATACAAATTATATTAGCATATCTTTACCACATTCAAGCGTTTGTTACAACATCATGCCAGTCTGAGTATATAATTTATACTCATTTTATTTGAGCACATATAAGTAAGATAGGTACCAATTGTGAGAACTTGTATACCAAAACATAGCTCATTGGTTTAATTGAAGGTTGGGTGCAATTCATTATGTTTAAATTGGAAACAGATTCACAGTGGAAAAGGGGGAAACAATCTACTAGAAACATGACATATTAAAATTATATAATAAGTTTAATAACATGTCTTAAACATTTAGGTACTGAATTCCATCTTTAGTTTTCAAAGGTAATAGTAATTTGTAGTATGACTTAATGCCCATCCTAAGATTGGAAACTTGTTCTTAGTCCAAAGGAAGCTGTCAGTCTAATTTATATAGGCAGATGTGCTTTAACAGTTGGGGCCATACTGAGATCCTTAAATCTGGACCTTTGGGAAAAAACTAATGCAGACACCAGCAAGCACCTTGGTGGGAATTTGTTTTGCACTGCCGATGAAAATACAAATGTTTTGTTAACTTCCTTGTAGAATTCTCTGTAGATTTGCCATTAGGGCCAAGAAATAGTCACTAAACTTCATAAGGACAAATGTAAAGTTCTTGAATTGCCTCTCTCATATTACAGAATTTAAATATATTGACTTTGTAATGTATCTTTTTACCATAGTCTCTATATGAACTGTTGATTATACAAAAAATGTTTTACAAGTTTTAAGATAACTTAAAACATCCACTCAATTACAAGTACTGAAAAGATTTTCTTCAACTTTTGTTTCCAAAATAGCAAACTGAAGAAAATAATAGACATTGTATCTCGATACAGTTACTGCTAATTTTAAGGAAAACTCTTATAGAATCTTGGTGTCATTTTTTTTCAAATGATGCATACGCTCCCTTCCCTGTGAATTTCATTCACAAAAAGATAAAGTGTAATATAACAGGATACCATTGATCTCTATGGGTTTAGCAGTGAGGTCTTTAGGAGCAATATACAGATAACATCTGAATGTTTGTTTAGAAAAGAGAAAGGCTGAGGTCACTTTCCAAATCAACAAACTGCTGCTCTCTGTGACACTGAAAGGTCAGAGTTCAGGAGTTTCCTGGAGAGATTATGTTTTGTCTTGCGTTTCTTTTCATAACATCAATCACGTGGCAGTAGTTAGGTTATTTTAATAAAAGGTGCAGAAGGGCATGAGCTTCGCAAAGTGCATTGAGACTGCAAGGGAAAGGAAGAGAAAGCCAGCAGTAAGCAATCATAACCAGAAGGAATTTCTAATTTACATAGAAATCAATCCTATTAAAAATTCTATTTATTATACTGCTTCTGATTCATTTATAATCATTTATATATTATGTTGGATAGCATAGCTTCAGGACAATTTGCACATGATGGTGTTAGCTAATATTTTTCTCTTAATCACAACGTATATCGGTTGTTATCACTGTGCTTGGTAGTATTTGAGCATGCCCTCAGGTTCCAAATAGCTATTATATTATGCAACATCAAAGCAAACTTCCTACTGGAGTACTTTTTTTTTTCCTTTAAAAGTTTCTCTGTGTGAACAGAACTGCAATTTCTATGTTTTGTTCATAGCTAATATCCTCCTAAGTGGTGACTTGGAAGTGAGCAGGGAAGGTTGGTACATGACAAAAGCAGCAGCCCTTAGAAGACAGAGATAGATCAAAGCCAACGGGAGCATCAAGACAGCAAGGGCCTGTTTCAAGAATATCTCTTTCCCCAAATAAACATTAGACTAATCTATAGGGCAAATATGCTCAATGGGAACAAATAAATATGTAAATTTATTTGATATCTTCCTAATATTTACATATTTTCTTTTCGACATATGCAGGAAATGAGTTAAACTGAATAATCAATGAACTATCTCTGTAAGAATGCCTTTTCCTAATTCATCATGGTATTGATGCTGCTTTGGATTTCTATACTGTAAAATTTAAGATATCTCTCTCTCTCTCTCTCTCTCTCTCTCTCTCTCTCTCTC
>NW_021620984.1:1040714-1145691 GCF_004785775.1 Grammomys surdaster
CCTTCTTCTCTCTCTCTCTCTCTCTCTCTCTCTCTCTCTCTCCCTCTCCCTCCCCCACACCTACACACACACACACACATACACACACACACACACACACACACACACACATAATTGTAAAGAGAAAAGTAATTGGCCAAAGTGGGAAGGGGAAGAGAATGTAATATGTATTCTAGCAGGTTTTATTTTTTTATTTTTTGAAATTAAAATATAACTGTCATTTCCCCTTTCCCTTTCCTCCCTCCAACCGCTCCTATGTTCTATCTCAAATTCATGGCCTCTGACCTTGGTGTTTAATTGTTATAACACAAAAAAGTAAAAACTACATTATTTGATATATTCTACATGTAATATGTATTCTAAATATATAAATAAAATCTGCTGAGGCAGAATAATGTTATGTGTATATAGATATAGTACTTAGCACCTCATAAAACCAATTAGGAGACTGAGGATGACTATTTTCTCCGTCTCTCAGCATGCCTTAGATGCCTGTAGTTCTTTGCCTAGGACTGAGACCTCATGAGATTTCCCTTATCATGTTATCATGTCTATTGGTTTTGCCCATGTTCGGGTCTTCTCTTGGCTGCCAGGTTGATGAGACTTTATGAGTGTAACTTCTCTGACACTTCTAGGAGACACAGTCTTACAGCAAATAACTTGTTTCTGTAGTTCTTTCCACATCCTCTTTTTCAACACTCTCTGATCCTTTGACACAGAAATTTTGTTGTACTTAGATCAACATAGGTCCTTTCTTTCTATCTCAGACTCATCTGACTCTCCAAGTTCTTGCTAGGTAGCTTCCACAGGAAGTCTTCACTGGCATGGAGGCCTGATTTCTTTTCTTACCTTCCAAGTTGCTGGGATGACAGGCAATCACCACTCTACCCAGCAACACATCTTTTGATAACTGCACTGAATATGATTTTAATATTATCTGGAATGTTTTTGAGTAATATTTAGAATTGTTGATAAATTTTAAAGAATATTGAGAAGTCCTTTCCTTTATTTCAATAGAAATAAATTATTCCAGCTTGGTTCTTGTAACTCAAACAATAAGAAATCCAAGATAAAAGAGCCACTAGTTTTAGGTACAGCTGGACAACATAGTGACTCCCAATTCCCCCCCCCCCCGAAAAAAGAACAAATAAACAAAAACAGCAGAAACAACAAAATACATAATAAATCATTGTAGTAAATGTGGGTGATATTGGGCTGGTCGTAACTGCGTTGGTCATTGGGTTGTGTGTGTGTGTGTGTGTGTGTGTGTGTGTGTGTGTGACTTTTGTCCATTTTAATTTTTTTCTTTTTTTATTTATTTATTTTTCCAAATTGTAATTTTTACTCTTTCACACACTGGTTATAAACACAAAAAGGCAGGACATGGGGAAGGGGATGACACTGGAGCGTGGTTGTTCAGGGGGAATACAGATATCTTTCAGAACAGGGTATCGGCTGGGTGGAGGTTCAGGGGACGGGTAGCTATGACTCTGCCTATGATTCATTTGTCCTTATCTAAGTTGGTATTACCTGCCTCTATCCCTGCCTTCGCAAGATTAGAATCACCACAGCCCTTCTATACTTAGAGAAGGGAGGAAATGTCTGGGGCAGCCCTGCTTATACACTGAAGCCCTAAAGTCAGCCATAGGCCTAAAATCAGCAATAGGCCTGTCATACATGTATATTAACACCAAGTCTTGGGTCTTTGTGGAAAAATATTGAATCAGATGGCTATAAGCTATTGTAAACACGCAGCTTTTGAGGAAATTTGCCAGCCTGAGGAGTCATAGACCTTGTAAATAGGTAGCCTTGGTAATTGTTTTTAATCTGTTCAGAGCATGGAGTTTGAAAACATAAGTAAGATATACAAGAAATTTATGTCAACACTTTATTGTTTAAAATTCCTTTTACTTTATATTTCTTTGTTATACTTTGACGTTCACACATAGTCCCTGGAACATACATGTTCATAAAATTATACCAGGTAATTTTAATGTCAACTTGATAAAAGTGAGGGGCATCTGGGAAGAAGGAATATTAATCAAGAAAATTACTCTGTAAGACTGGTCTATAGGTGAGTCTGTAAGACATTTTCTTGATCAATGATCAGTATGTGAGGGCTCAGTCCATTGTCTTGTGCCATCCCTGAGTACTGGGTTCTACAAGAACCATGCTGAGATACTAGTAATCACTATATGTTAAAGATCACATAAATATCAATTTGTTTTTTCTAATATACATATAAAATCTGATAATAACATGACCAACATCTATAGTGATGGGTTTCACAATGACATTTTATTTCAGCATATGTTCTTTGACCACATTCACCCATTACTCTCTCATGTTCTCATCTTTGTTCTCACCTTTCCTCTTATGAAAAAAAAAAACGCCAATTAAGACTTTTTAGGAACTGTCATTGCACGCATTTGTATTCTGAGTATGCCTCAGTTGAGGTTTCTATTGTTGTGATAAAATTTAATGATCAAAAGCAACTTGGAGAGGTAAGAGTTTCTTGGGTTTGCGACTCTCAAGTAACAGTCCATCGTTGAGAGAAATCAGGACTGCAACTCAAGACAGGAACTCAGAGGCAGGAGCTATTGCAGAGGCCATGATGGGATGCTACCTATTGACTTTTTGGTTTCTTCCTTTCCCAGCCTGTCTTCTTATAAAACCCAGCACCCAAGGTTGGCACAGGAACAATGACCTGAACCCTCACACACTGATCACCGATCAAGAAAATGTCTTACAGACTTACCTATAGGCCAGTCTTATGGAATCATTTTCTCCATACAGCAGAGGACTGCTGGGTCTGGGTTTAGTCAGAGAAGATGCACCTAACTCTTAAGAGATTAAAGCACCCGGGAGTTTAGAGATCTGTTGGGGTGGGGTGGGTAGGGGGTAGGGACATCCTCATGGAGACAGGTGGGCAGGGAGGAGGTATGGAATGTGGAATGGTCAAAGGGTGGATTGGAAGGAGAATAAATTCTGGAGTTTAATGTGTGTGTGTGTATGTGTGTGTGTGTGTGTGTGTGTGTGTAAATAAATAATTTTTAAAAAAGAATGGTTATTCCAAGATGATTGTCACTGTGTCAAGTTGACATAAAAATTACCTAGTACAGTGTGTAAGTTTGTGAGCATGCATATGACATGGCACATGTATGAAGGTCAAAGGATAAATTCTGGAGTCAGTTCTTTGTTCCCACTATGTGGGAACAAGCAATGAAGTAAGGTCATCAGGCATGATGAAAACTATTTTATCCCACCTAGCCATTTTACCAGCCTCTTCTTTTATTTTATATCATACAACACATACATACATATTGGCATCCACAAAAATCTATGTTCCCTATCTGAGAGTAAGCATACAATGTTTGGCTTGCTGAGCCTAGTTTATATATCTTAATATGATAGCTATCAACTCTTTCCATTTTTCTATATATATCTTTATTTCATTCTCATGGCTAAAAAAAATCTCACCTGTATATTTAATATTTTCTTGTCTGTCGATTAACACTAGGCTAATACTACAATTCACCTATTGTGTATCATGCTGTAATGACCATAGATATGTAGGAAACTGTAGTGTTCTTTGATTCATTCTGGTATATTCTCAGGAGAGTTGTGATTCATTGATATAGATCAATTGCATTGATAAAAAACCAGAAACATTCAAATTGCCTCAGTAAAACATAAGAACTATCTTTAAGATAAAGGAATAGAGAAGGACTAGATTCAAGGTAGGACTGGCATGTATATTGAAGTCATATAGTAGTTCTGTTGTAGATTACAGTGGGTGGACTAATTACACTTCAGGGAGCAGTGAATAAGAATTCTTTTTGGCCTCCTCCTCACAGTGTATGTTTTTGCTCCTTTTCTTATACTAACTACTTGGACAACATGCTACAATGCTGTTTTCTTCATGTCTGAGGATGTTTAAGATTTGTTTTATGTGTCTCTTCATTTTTTTGAAACTGATCATTTAATTTGTCCCTTTATTGTTTGGATCATTGGTTTTTATGTATTTTAGATATTAATCTTTTGCCAGATACTTAGCTGGCAAAGATTTTACTCAATCTGTAGGTAGTTCTCTCTGGGGATTATTTCCTTTACAATGTAAAACTATCTAATTTCACACACCCATTTTTCAGTCTCTCAGTCCTTGACTGAGTTGTTGGAGTCTCCTTCAGGAATGCACACATGCCAACAAATCATCCACATTGCACTTTCAAATTCTGGGCCTTACAATAAAGCATTGGATACATTTTGAGTAGCTTACATATGGACTGAGAGTTCTTGATTAGTTTTATTTGTCTACATATGGGTATCTATTTTTCTCAGAAGCATTTGCTGAAGAATCTCTCTTCTTCAATGTGTATCTTCAAACTTTTGTCAAAAACTGTATGGTTTTAACTGTGTGCTTTTCTTGGATCCTTTGTTTTATTCCATCAGCACACCTGTCTGTTGTGTCAAAAGACTATTTCAATTATGGCTTTGTAGTATAATTTGAAATAAAACACTGTGATTCCAACAGCATTGCTTTCTCTGCTCAGGACTGTAATCATTATCAAGAATCTTTTGTGCTTCCATATGGATTTTAAGATTGATTTCTAGTCCCTTGTAGAATGCAATTAGGATTCCAGTGAGGATGACCTTCAACATGTAGATCACATTCAGCAATATATCCATTTTCATAGCTCTACTTCTGCTGATTAATGTATATGAGAAGTCTTTTTGTCAGGATCTTCCTAAATTTCTTTATTAAGTATTTCAAATCTTTTATTATAAAGGTTTTTAGCTTCCTTTGTTAGACTTATTCCCAGGTACTTTGTTTTCCCCTGTTATTTTGAGGCTATTGTTGCTTATTGCTTTGAGGCAATAAGGTTGCTTTCCAGAATTTTTCCTGCTCATTATTTGGATATAAAGGTTTTTTATGTTTATTTTGTCTCCTGTTATTTTTCTGAAGGCATTTATTAGATCTAAGACGTTTCTGGCACAGTTTTGAGATTCTTTTTACTATCAGATCCTACTGTCTAATTTTTAAAACAATTTTAAATTTCCTTTTCAATTTTCCATATCTTTGATTTCACTCTCTTGTGTGACATTCTGAATGAGGTTCACATACTTAAATAAGAAAGTCAAATATGGAGAGAAAGAGTAGACATCCTTGTCTTATTTCTAATTTTAAAGAAGATATTTCATTTTTACTCCCACTGTGT
This sequence comes from Grammomys surdaster, assembly GCF_004785775.1. Classification (NCBI taxonomy): domain Eukaryota; kingdom Metazoa; phylum Chordata; class Mammalia; order Rodentia; family Muridae; genus Grammomys; species Grammomys surdaster. The sequence goes on from NW_021620984.1 coordinate 1,045,934, forward strand.
ATAATGTTGGCTGTAAGTTTCTTACAGATAGACTTTATTGTCTTGAAACAGTTTCATTGTATTCCCAGTTAGTTTAGGAACTGAACTTACTCGAAAGTCTTTCTTGCACCTTTTGAGATGATCATGTCATTTCTGATTTGCAGACTGGCTGAATTGCATGTTTTTACCTGTGTATGTTAAGTCTTGGTTGTATCTCTAGCATTATACCTAGTTTATTGTGATACATGATCTCTTTTCTATAGTTGATTGAATTCACAAATATCTTGATGAGCTTTATGTTCAGGTGTATAAGAAAAACACTGGTCATAGGTGGGAGAGGAGATCCTTGGTCCCATGAAGGCTGGATGCTGAGTGGGGGGGAATTCAAGGGTGGTGAGTGGGAGTGGGGGGTGTTTGGGGGGATATCCTCATAGATGCAGGAGGAGGGCAAATTTGATAGGGGGCTCCTGGGCTTGGAGGGGAATGGGGTAAGAGGATAACATCTGAAATGTAAATAAAATATCCAATAAAATATAAAATAAAAAAGAAAGGAATTTTATGCAAGGGGAGGATAAAAGAAAAACAGGTCTATCTTTTAACCCTTCTGACTTTATTCAACTTTAGTATAAAAGTTGTATTAGTTTTGTTTTTAATATATTTGGAAACATTTCTTCCTTTTCTGTTACTTTAAGAACTGTATTAGCAATATTTTTTTTGTCAGTTGCATTTGGTTAGAATCAAATCTTCCAAGTCTCTGGGCCATTCAAAATCCATCCAGGCAGTGAAAAGCACAGACTCTCTCTCCTGGATTGGGCCTCAAGTTGGTTGGTCATGCCCACAAGCTCTGAACCACTATTTCTGCAACACTTCTTGCAGGCAGGATAGAATGTGGGTCAAATGTTTTGTGGTTGAGTTGGTGTCCCAGGGAGCAGTAAATTTGGGGAGAGGGGAGGTGGCAGGCGACTGGAAGTAAGGGAGGCTATGATTCAAATATATTGCATGAGAGAAGAATAAATAAAAAGGAAAAAGAAAAATGATATAACTCATTTATCCTCCCTTATGAAGCCTAAAGTGTTAAACTAAAAATACAGAGAAAAATTAATATTCTAATATATTTAGCAAGTATGTCCTACAAGAAAAGATAGTCTACGTCAAGGAGAGTAGAGACAGGTTCAACACAACTCTTTAATTTTATCTAATTTAAGTAACTTTCAACTCCATTTTATATTATTTTATAGTAATTGTGAGAAAAATACAAAGTAAGGAAGGCTATGTTAAGAATTACTTGACATAGTGCCAGTATTTACTTTAAGGATTTTGTTATTTTAAGACATTTGCTAACCTTATCACTATACAAACTCAAACAAAACCAAAAGTAAAAACTTAGTGCCCACAGAAATGGTTTATAGTTTAAATGATTATTGTAATGCATTATTAATTACAATTTAAAATCTTTGTTTTGAAGGAGCTGAGAATCGAGAATTTAAGACATATCTTGCTTCATACTTTTGTATAATAATAGCCTATGTGTTGTCCCATTTTGAAACATTGGCGAACAATTTGGTTGCTCAATTTGTTCTTCAGAGACAGATCAGCTGAGAGCACATCCAAAGTCAACCTTTGATGGTGTTCCTGTTATTTCCTAAGAAAATAAGAGTTTTCAATTTTTACTCTTTAACATTACATGATATGTAAGTATACTGATCATAAAGTCGATTAGAAAGAAATTAGCAAACTCAGTTAACTGTGCAATAAAATACGGAATTGTGAGTCCTACTAAGTCTATGGAACCAAAGCATAAATAAGGAAAGTGGCCAAGCTAAAAGATGTGTGTCTCCGAAGGAAGGAGTCTCAGACTCTAATACCTATAGGTAATACAGGTCAATGACACACAATTTCACACATGTAAGATGTGATGGGTGTTCTTACCGCTCTGTCTTGCATGCAGCCACTTGTTCCCATGTAATATGGTGAATCCATGTGGACAGCTTAATTTTTATCTTCAAGCAAAGTTAGAGGTGCTTCATAAAATTGTCCAATTTCTAAAATGTTGCAACAATGAAAGGAAATACGATTATGGATTATCTACTTGCCCATCAGTAGTCTCTGCTTCCAGAATTATCTCCGTGAGAGTAGCTACCTTTAGTGGTTGTTGTTTACTACCTCTTTGGTTGGATTTGTGGTTTTTCAAGTCCTCATCATGAATACGAGGTAAAACAGAAGTCTTATTTATCAAGCACATGCAGCATCTGAGAGGAAAATGAAAGGGAAGATTGTGGACTTAATTTTCTTGAAGTTAATACACAACTTAAAAGGAGGAATAAAGCTTGACAGGTTTTCAGCACTAACTTCAGAGTCTTATACACCGTATGTTACTAAGATATTCAGTTATCCATACGTTTACCTGTAATGGTAGGTCTCAAGTATTACAAAGTAACATTTTATTCTGCATTGATCACAATTATTTTGACATGTAAGCAGCATATTTTATTTTATAAAATGTTGAGAAGATATAAAATGTTTCACATAAATCCATATTTGAATAATTAAACACAAGAAAATGACAGGAGACAGTATATGTAGCTACCTATAATCACTTACATATATATTTGGAAATACTATATATGTAATATGCCAGTTTACAATATTAACCATTCGTTGAAGGGATCCAAATGTATTAATTGATATTTTGAATCACTGTAAGAGTACTCTGAGAAATTCTGAAAGTCCTTTAAATTTCTCTCAGTTGATTTATTTCTAACCTTGTGTCAGAGGGAGAAAGCAACACTGTATATTTTTATAAAATAAAGCCCTTCAGAGAACAGATCTATATGAAGGTTTTATCTATATGACACCAATCTAGAGGTTGGAGTCCCCAAAGTGTACTCATATGACAACATATCAAATAATTGAGTTTCTGGTCAAAATATAATGATGGTTTTTCCTTCTGAAAAGGCTTTTGCTGAAGGCTTATCAATATGTCAAGTTCATGAGAGTAGATTGAAAATACAATAAACCAATTCTACGCTGAATTCAGTTTCTAGGTATGACAACTGTGAGTTCTATCAAAAGATCAAAGTGATTTATACCCAACCTAAGAAGAGGAAACATTGTGCTATGTTGTTTGTCATTTATCTGTTTCCTTCCTTACATTTTAATTTTTTAAGCTGCAAAGTGATAACTCTAAGTACTTACACTACTACATATGATCTGGACCTACTTTTACACTTCTAATAAAGTAATCTTTCTGTCGTAGTTCCCAAAGGAAAATAAAATATGTTTATTTCTTCAGGGACAAATGAAACAAAAAAGGTTATGTATTACAACTGATATCACAGCAAATAAAGTACGTTTGGAAATAAATCCCTTCAAATAACAACAGTGTCAGAGACTAACTGAATCATCTCCAAGCTCTATTTCTTTCCTCCTCTTTCCTTCCCTCTCCTTGTGACCACACATAAGTCTCTTGTACTTCCAGTACTTGTCAGTTATATGACCAGTTTTACATGCAATAAAATTTTTCTGGTCCTTTTTTTTGACAGAGGATAAATTTTTAGTATTATTCGTATCTCAAAGATCATTTGTGATATGGTTTCTCACTTGGTCAATGCTTTTATCAAACTACATCTAAAGTTTCTAATGAAACCATTTCTCTACTTTAGACCAAGTGCTCCAGTTAGACTTCATTAATGACTTTTTAAAACTTAGAAACATGTGTATTCTTTCAACTGCTCTGAATAAAGCAATAATATCCATTCTTTCTCCTGCAAAGCAAATACTAAATCTGAAAATTATGCTTTAGTATTCATTAATGTACACTTAATTTTTCTGTAAATAGTACCAACCATCAGAATATAAATGTCATTCCATGGGCAGAAAAACGGAGATCAGTAAGAAGGCACAATGCTATGGATGAGAAATTATATGTTGGTTACATAGAAATAAAAACATATTGTTTAATTTAACGGTCACTTTGCAAATGCACTGTAGACACTTCCTAAAAAAATATAAATAGTCCGTCATCATTTAATGGTTATTTCAAGTGTTTCTAAGTTAAGATGTCTATAGTTTTCACTATTAGTAGTTATTAGAACAAACCATCATTTAAATTTTTTTTTACATTTTATCTCCTTCTCTCTTCTCTCCGTCTCTCTCTTCTCTCTTCTCCCTCTTTATCTCTCTTCTGTCTCCCCTCTCTACTCTCTTCTTCCTCTCCTCTCACTCTTCTCTCCCCTTCTCTCCCTCCCCTGTCTCCCTCCCTCCCTCCCTCCCTCCCTCTCTCTCTGTAAACAAGTGCCAAAAAGAAGCACACATTGAGGTCAGAGGACAAATTTTTGAAATACTTTTTTCCTTCTACCATGTAAGTCCTAGGGATCGAACTCAGGTCATTAGGCTTGGGAGGAGATACTTTTACCAACTGAATAATCCCAATGGTCCCAACATGTCATTTCTTAAAAGCTGCGTGGTAAATATTTAAAGTTTTACTATGTAAGTATTTCTGATACAACTAATCAATTCTTCCTTTGTGCTAGGAAAGCTATCATATAAAGCACAAGATCAGTGTAGGTGCCGTGAGCCAATGCAATTTTCTTTATCATACCTGGTAGCTGGACTTGAAGTGATAACTTTCTAATATCTATGACTATACAAATGCTGTTCTATCTATCTATCTATCTATCTATCTATCTATCTATCTATCTCTTTCTCTCTCCCTCCCTCCCCTCTCTCTCTATCTCTCTCTCTCTCTCTCCCTACATACATATATATATATATATATATATATATATATATATATACACATGAGTCATAATTAAGTCAATGTAGACATGCCATGGCATCTAGATACAACTATTTACCAGCTTTTTTAAAATGACAACACAAAAATTCAATTTTTACTCTACATATAAAATTAAAATGTGCACATTTACTATATATATAAATCAAGTCCCCAAGCTGTATAATAAACTTTCTTGACATATACTATCTCATGAGGAAAATCAATCTGAATGTCAAAATGTATAATCTTTTCAATTAAGTAGAAGTTTAGAAAATAAATGATTATGCGAGTTGGGGGTACAATTCAGTAGTGAAGTACATACTTACATATGAGAGATTTGGCTTTGTGCTCGGTACCTAAAATAATGCAGAAGCTGCATTTCTTGCTTCAACTTACATAGAATGCATAGAGCCACCCTGCAGCAAAGACACTGGACCATCAACTAAACCTCAGAGAGTCAGTTACATCTGCTAGCCCATAGTTGTGGCTTCTGCCACACAAATTTTAAATTGCAGATTCTTATCTTAAACTTTTGTAATCCTAGGAATGGAATATGACTCAGGGGAAGAACATTTGCCTGGTATGTGTGAGACCCTGGGTTCCAGTTAAGGACTACAAATTAGAGAATACTTTTAAAAGATAAAGTTTCTTTATGTCCATTTATAGCATTTGTCCTAATGATGCATCAGGGCAAGATGAGAAGGATAGGTCAGATTCCAGCCAATATGTCTAATGAGTCCTAAAATCTTATGACTGATACTGATGCAGAGATGACTGGACAGCAGCAATTCATTAAGTACAGTTCTTTGTTCAGAAGTTTTTTTTATTATTGGTTGAATTGATAAGAACTTTAAGGACATGATTTACTGCAACAGGAACGAAAGGACTAGAAATGATAATAGCAATAACACTTCTGTGCATGTTAAATGTAAATCTTTTGTGATCCAGTAAAACCCAAAATTATAAGTCAAATATTAACACATGCTATGAGTCAGATCTTTCCACAGAAATTCGGGTAATTTCCAGTTGGAAGATGTAAAAGCCTGTGCTCAAGAAATTAAAGGAAAGGCATGAGAAGTTTTAAGGTCAACCAAAAAGTTTTGTATGTGCTTGTCAGACAAAGGCAGTGTACTAAAAATGCACACAAAATGATAGCATATTTAAAAATATTTGTAATGGTCAAAATATAATTTTATATCTACCAAACTATTCCAAACAACTATTAATAAGAATGGTTCATTTTATATAAAGTTGAATATCACTTAAGAAAAAGCATTATTGGTAGATGATTACAGGAAGAGAGAATCTGAATATTGATACATATTGTGTAGCACAGGATTACAGTTAATAATACTATGTTTTTAAATTTTGCGGATGGACAAATATTACAGTAAGTTATAGTGTCACATGTATTTTCATAAATGTAGAATATCATAGAAAAAGGAAGTTATTTTCATAGTTGTATATAGAAACAATATGATATACTTTACATATTTTAAAAAAAATAAAAATAAGTAAGCATATATACTAAAGTCCAAGTTATGAAATTAGCAGTGTTTTTGCTATAATTATATAAACCTCAGGATATTTCTTTTAAAATAAAGCAACTAAAAAATTTCACAAAAATTTTATAACCAACATATTACACCTAAGTGGAATCTTGACTACTTCTGCTGATGTCTTTAAGCAACTTGGTTTATGTTAACATTATGTCTATTTTAAAAGTACAGCTTATAATTTTATTGTTTGCTTAGTTTATATCCATAACTTCAGGTTTTGTTACAAAAAAATTACAAATGATTTTTTTAAAAACCTAAGACATATTTTTGGAGCATACATTGAAGGAAAGGCCAACCAGTGACGGGCCCAACTTAAGATCCATCTCATGCGTGGATACCAAACCCCGACAATATTACTGATGCCATGTTGAGCTTGCAGACAGGAGCCTAGCATGGTTATCATTTGAGAGGCTCTACCAGCACCTGCATGATACAGATGCAGACACTTACAGCCAATCATTGGATTGAGGACGGATACCTCTATAGAAGAGTTAGGGGAAGGATTGAAGGAACTGAAGAGGATGGCAACATCATAGGAAGACCAACAGTATCAACTAACTTGGACCCCAAGGATCTCCCAGAGACTGGAACTCCAAGCAAATAGCATCCATGGACTGTTCAGAGAGCTGCCTTGTCTGGCCTCAGTGGAAGAGGATGTGCCTCATCCTGTAGAGACTTGATGCCCCAGGGAAGGAGGATGCAGGGGAGTTGAGGTCGGGGTGGGTTGGTGAGCACCCTTTCAGAGGCAAAGGGAGGGGGCAATGGAGTGAACTCTTGGTGGGGAAACCGGGAATGGGGATAACATTTGCAAAGTAAATAAATAAAACAAACAAAAGATTTGTACTTTTACTTCATGCTTTTGTCTCTTCATCAAAAGGGGGAGGAAGATACATTTTACTATGCATGAAACATTATAAAATACTTAAGCCAATGAGAATAAAGTCTTCTATGACACAGAAAATATAAAGTAAGACTTGTGATAGTTTATACCTACTTAAAGACAATTTAAATAAGCTTTGTAAAATACAAATGAAACACTAATCAAGACATATTATAAATAAAAGGTATTTCCAATACAATTCTCTTTTCTTCTTCTTCTTCTTCTTCTTCTTCTTCTTCTTCTTCTTCTTCTTCTTCCTCTTCTTCTTCTTCTTCTTGCTCCTCCTCCTCCTCCTCCTCCTTCCCTTCTCCTTCTCCTTCTCCTTCTCCTTCTCCTTCTCCTTCTCCTTCTCCTTCTCCTTCCCCTTCCCCTTCCCCTTCCCCTTCCTCTTCTTCTTCTTAATCCTCCTCCTCCTCTTCCTCCTCTTCTTCTTCTCTTCTTCTTCTTCTTCTTCTTCTTCTTCCTCTTCCTCTTCCTCTTCCTCTTCCTCTTCCCCTTCCCCTTCCCCTCCTCCTCCTCCTCTTCCTCCTCCTCCTCTTCTCCTTCTCCTTCTCCTTCCTTTTCCTCTTCCTCTTCTTCTTCTTATTCCTCCTCCTCCTCCTTCTCCTCCTCCTCCTCCTCTCCTCTTCCTTTTTCTCTTCCTCTCCTCCTCCTCCTCCTCTCCTCTTCCTTTTTCTCTTCCCCTCCTCCTCCTCCTCCTCCTCCTCCTCCTCCTCCTCCTCCTCCTCCTCTTCTTCTTCTTCTTCTTCTTCTTCTTCTTCTTCTTCTCTTAAATATAGCTATCCATTTGGTTAATACTATATGCAATTGAACTTCATAAAATGAACTAAGATAAACATAGGTTAAAACATCCAGATGTGAAGGCATGTACCTTTAATGTCGAATTGGGAAGGTAGAGGCAAGTTGGTTATCAGAAGGTCCAGGCCAGCTTGATCTACATAAAAAGACCTTATCTCAAAAATCCAAAGTAAATAAATTCAATAAATAAACAAAAGTAACTTTAACACCCGCCCTCACACAAGACTATACGTTTTTATTTTTTTAAAACGTCACTGTATTTGCAGTATTTGCAGGCAAGGAATCTCATTGAAGATAGAATGGCTCACGTTTAGTAGAGTAAGTCATTCATATTTCCTCATTAACTTCTAGGTTTTATCGTTTACACTTTAATTCTTCTCATTAAAAATTATTTCATATATATTCATGACTATTTATTACAAATAAGAAAATAATCATATTCTCCTAAACTTTGGAATGCTATTATTATTTTTGTGTTTGGGATTGTCAATAATACAGTGACATCATGCAGTGTAACATACAGAGCAATTGTAATATTACAAACACACACACACACACACGATAATAGACTCTTTCAAATTATCCATTTTCCCTATTGTGAGTATAAGATAATACAGTGAAGATCAATATACATAGTGATTTTATGAAAGAAGTTTTAAATAAGAAAAAAGTTTCAAAAACTCCAGGAGAACACAGAAAAATTAAACAAACACACATGACACAGAGAAATAAAATCTTCCTCAAAAGTAATAATAGTAGAATATAAGTGTTTTCTAAGCTTCAAAACTATGGAAAATTTAGATACAGTCCACTACAAGCACACAGTGCACACACAGGTGTCTTAGAAATACAAACTTACTGTCAAGATTTAACCTGTATGAAACCATTATGTTTTTTCCTAACCAGAAACCCCAATCCATCTCAAAAAAGTTTTTGCATGTTGTAAATTTAAATGGCTTACATCAGTTTTCATATTTTTCACTTTATATCCCAAAGAGGTTATAAATTTTGTAGCATTAAGGTAATATATCCCATTCATATTAACTAGATCCAAAGCCATCAGACTTTGGTGCCGGGATAGAACTCGTGTCCTTAGAAAGAATTCACTTTACCTCCAAGATACCTCTTAATATCCATCACTGAATTAGTCCTTAGGGATAACATTTAATTCCTAATATATGCAATGCCCATGGCATCATGCTAACAGGTTACAATGCACTTAATATGCTACTATGAATGCTCAATAAGTTGTGATATCTGTTCTTTATTTACATGGACTAGAATCAGGTTCATTAATAACCCTTACTGGCTTGCAATAGTTTGCGGTCCTCTGTTTTCCCATTCTTCTGTCTTTGTCTACAAGCTGGTAAGAAGCTTCCAGGTGCTCCCTTTTTGTGTTCAGACTTCTCAGTTTTGATGGTTTCTGGCCACATGACTGTTTGGGGTCATCAGCAAACAAACAGAAGTCAGGACTCAAAAGAGGAGAAACCAGCAATGGGAACTGTAAAGAATTAGTAGCAACATCAGACAGATGCAGTGCTTCAACTCAAATATAGAGACATCCCATCTAATCCTGTTTCTTTCTACAGTACCTACTTTATGCATTCCTTCCATTAGTTTACTTAATCTTTGATGTTCACACCTGAGAATTTTAAAAAATAAAAACCACATATGGATTATATTTCACTACTTTTGGTCAAGTTCTTGGTCACTTTGGATGTCCACAGCACAACTTAGGTAGATAAATGAAAACTTACCATGGATTGGGTCCGTGGAGTACATAATTTCAGAATTTTCTCATATGATTCCAATCAAGGTTAGGAAGCTTGTTGTGGATTAATTAAATAAATAAAAAGTTGATTTCAGAATTTAATATATTATGTTAGACTGTGTATCACGTTTAACACACACGTTAACTTGATTAAAATTTTATATCAAATACAAAAATAATCTTTAAGTAGTTTATAAGATACGTGCATAATTTTCTCAAACTTCTACAATAATGGGGATGTAATGGGTGTTTTTCTGTTTATTCCTATACCTCATCTGAGGGCAGATATAAATGATCTATAGTCTAGAAATCCAGACTTTTCCATATCTAGTTTTTAAACTACTATAAACATTCCTCATATCATTGGTTTCTCCTTAAAATGTATGTATAGTAATAATACATTTCAGCGTTTCTACATAGGATGTGACTGAAAAAGAATTATCAATAGTGTAGGAGTCAGTATGAGAGTAATGATCTTTATCTTCAGGCATGCGATCAGGTGCTTCTGTCAAACAGTCACGAACACTTTAAAATCTATTGAAATATCATACCCCATCCATATCTTCTCTTTCTGAGAGGAAAAAAATTTCACAGTTTCAGACAACTGCAGACACAATTTATTTCTGACCTTTTACAATAGGTTTGACATTTATTGATTCTTCAGTTACTAGCAGGAAATCCCCAGTGTTTCATTTTATGAAACAGTTACAAAATACTTAGTTGAACTGCCATCAAAACAGCATTTGTTCAGCTTATGTGACTCATCCTCCAGGCCCAGAAATTCTCAAAATCCAGCGATAATCTTCTTAGCAGAGAAAGTGGAGTTTTCAATAGGAGATCAGCAATAATGGTTTTAGCAAAACTAATATGATGCTTTATGTGATAAATTGGATTTAAAAATTATAACATTCAAAAATATTTATTACTAAACCCTTCCCAAAACAATAATGTAATTTTAGAAAACAAATAGTAATTATTTTTGCTAAATAGCCAATTGACTATTTCTGATTTTAAACTTTCCTAAATTTAGTGGAATACATTCTACTGTTCACTGAGAAGGGGAGTTAAGATAGAAATCAGAGGTGGATAGAGAGAGAAGTAGCTGGAGAGAATAGGGGTGGGATTGGGTGTGGGGAGAAGGGGGTATGGGGGATTTGGTGGTAATTGAGAGTGAGAACAGAAATTGGGGGGAGAGGCACCTCTGGGATTAGCCAGAGACCAGGGACGAAAGAGGTTCCTGGGAGTCTATGGAGGTGAGCCTAGTTGAGACTCCTAGCAGCTAGGTATAGGGAAATTGGAGTGGCCACCTCCTATAGACAGGTGAGACTTCCAGTAGAGGGAGGGGGACACATATCTACCCACAAAACTTTTGATCCAAAATTTGTCCTGCCTACAAAATGTGTAGGAATAAAGACGGAGTGGAGTTTGAGAGCAGATTTGTTATGTCTTTGGTACCTCCAATATTCCAAGGTCTTCAGAGCAACAGAAGCTTCATCATCACAGCTTCACACAATGGTCCTTTGTAGCCCTATGGCAGGAATTCCACTTTTTATCACATGGTTCATACTCTCAGAATCTTTCCATCCTCCCCACAAACATTCATCTTTGATACGCTCAAAACCAATAGCATGCGGACAGTGCTCATATTGTTAATTCTTGTCATCACTTTGAGATGGAACCCAGCTCTTCAAGGCAACATCTATATCATCTTTTGTGTTTTGGCCTTGAGGGAACACTTTTCCCAAGCAGTTGCTTTTGAGGCTCATAGAACCTCTTTAGTTTACAATGCCCCAATGAAGGAACTAGCAGTGTGCTGCATTCAGGACACCCTCATGTTGCTTTCCTGTGGCACAGAAGGCTGCATTGATTTTTTTCAATTCCATCTGCTTTGTCAACATGAGACTGAACAGTCTTCCATCCTGAAATCTCAGTCAATCAAATCAGTCCATCATTTCTCAACTGAACTCCACTGTAGTTCACATGACACAGACAGAATAAAGCCAAATTCTTCACCAAATATCACATGATGGACTCCTATCCTACTTCCTAAAAATACCCCCTTCCTCTTTGAAATCCACAGATCATATTTCTCTCAATATTTTCCCCAGATTTTACAAGAACAGTCAATGTCTACAGCACTCAATGGTATTTCCAGCTCAATGTTTGAAACTTTTCCACAATCTATTCACAAATTCATAAAAGCCACATTGTCAGGTTTATCATAACAATAGCCTCATACTTCATTGCAAACCTCTGTCCCAATGCCTTGTCAGATGCTGGAGTAAAATACAGAATAAAAGCAACATAAGGGAGAAAGAGTTCTTTGGTTTGTAATTCCAGGCTATAGTCCATCATTGCAAGGAAATGAAGGCAGGAACTACAAGCACCTATTTGCAATCATTTAAGACATGAGAGACAATGCTTGCCCACAGGCTCAATCATTTGCACATAGCTCATTTCTCAATTTATTCCCAGTTTAGTACTCCTTACCTAGGGAATGGTACCACCTATATGAGGTTGGGTTTTCTCACATCAATTAACTTAATTTAGACAATTCCCCATAGCCACAAGCCACCTTAATGGAGATAACCCCTTATCGAGAATAACTTCTCCAATGACTCTAGGTTTTCTCAAGTTGACAAATAAAACTAACCATTACAAGGGTTATCCTGATTTCTGTCATGACAATTCCATCTTTTTGCTAGTGATAGCTTATTCAACCTAGGCCTGAACCAGGTGGTGCATCGTAGTACCCAGACATGAAATTGATAGCATTGTTAAAGTATTGTCTAGAAGAAATAAAAATAGCTGAGAATTAAATGAAAAAATAAAATACATAATTTCATGAAATGTGAATGTAGTTTTGTATAAGTAACATTTATCACTATTAATTATCATCTTCATTTTAGAAAACAATTTTAAGTCAATTTTCTGTGAAAAGATAAACAAAAAAGGAAGTTTTGAAATGTTGCAGCTCTTTTCTACCAGTCTATGGGTTTTGCTAACATACAGAGAAAGCCTAGAAACATCTTTGTAAACAGAGTTGGAGATCAAACTAAATCAAGATTGATTACTTCTAATCAGAGATCATTCCAGTTCAATCTCCAGTTTTTGAAGACTTTAGGCTGTATTTTTTCTTGTTACTTGTATTTGAAAGAATATTTTTTAAATATGCTACCATGTTTATATAGCTTGGTAAATATGAGTCAAAGCATCTTTCCTGAGAGACTCATCAGTGATGTTTTTGCATTATTGTAGAGTATAGACATCAAGGTCACCCAATATAACTTATCTTTTTATTTAAAATGCAATGATTTTACTAATATATTTTATTGACCCATATCAGCTATCTTTCTTCAAAACTGTATGCCATTTTATACATAAGCTAAATTCAGTTAAACTTTAGTAACTTTTCTTCTAGCATAAAAATACCTTCAACTTATTTTGTTACTGACTATTTTACACAATAGATCTCGGTTTCCTGAAGAAGCTGTACTTTACTAATCCCTTTAAACTTACAGTGAATTTAGAAGTCAATAAATAATAAAGGAAATGCTTACTCTGGATTTTAATTGTTTTCCTTGAATGTATTCTTGCAATAAAATCAAGATAACAATAACAAGAATGAATGAGAACACAATGATGGGTAGGAAGAGAAAGAAGCAGAGTAGATGATCCCAGAGAAGTTGTGAAAAGCGGTTGCTTATTGTCAATATACATTGAATGAAATTCTCAATGAATTAAGGAAAGCATTTAAAATATTAAAAATGAAATGAAAGTATTCTATACTAGTATCAGTAACATTAAATAGGCTCTTGGAACCAATTTTTGTGAAGGTTTGTAATATTCTAAATATTTCAAGTTTTGACACACAGAAATTTTAACTGAGTATGCATAATTCTGACACAACAAACTACCAGTAAGTATTATTAATGGCTGCATATTTACATGGTATGTATATGTTTAAGAACAAAAGTCTTCTTTATGCATGTATATAGTTAGATCTTATGTTTCTAATATTCTATACTTTCATAAGTAACATTAAGATGTTGACTCAAAGTTGTCTTACCAGAACTGGATTTTGTTGGTAGAAAGGTTAGTGTTTTAAGCAAGAAACTTTCTTTCACTGAAATTTTGAATAATTTTCATAGTTTAAAATTTTCTTTATTTATATTTCAAATGTTATCCCCTTTCCTGCTCACCCCAAAAAGCCCTATCCTATTGCCCCCCTGCTTCTATGAGGGTGCTCCCTCATCCACCCACACACTTCTACCTCTTCACCCTCAAATTCCCCTACACTGGGGCATCTAGCCTTCACAGGACCAAGGGCCTCTCCTCCTATTGATGCCCAACAAGGCCATCCTCTGCTACATATGCAGCTGGAGCCATGGGTCCCTCCATGTGTACTCTTTGGTTGGTAGTTTAGTCTCTGGTAGCTCTGAGGGAGTCTGGTTGGTTGATATTGTTGATCCTCCTATGGGTTGCAAACCCCTTAAGGTCCTTCAGTCCTTTCTGTAACTCCTCCATTGGGGACCTAGCGCTCAGTCCAATGGTTGGTTGCAAGCATCTACCTCTGTTTTAGGCTCTGGCAGAAGCTCTCAGGAGACAGCCATATCAAGCTCCTGTCAGCAAGCACTTTTTGGCATCCACAATAATTGTCTGGGTTTGGTGACTGTATATGAGATGGATCACCAGGTGGTACACTCTCTGGATTGCCTTTTCTTCAGTCTCTGCTTCACACTTTGTCTCCATATTTCCTCCTGTGAGTATGTTGTTCCCCCTTCTAGCTCTGATATTTCAGGAAACAACCTTATTCAGAAAGTGAGGTTCTCAACATTGTGTTGAGACTGCTGTGATACTATAGCTTACATATAAAGTTTTTTTTAAAAAAAAACTTTGGCAGATATTTTAATGATTACTTTTCTTAATAAATAAAGAATATAATGTTTTGGTATTTTGGGGGGAGTATAGTTTTATATGATGCTCACTTTTCCTTATTGAATTTTTGACTAGGAAATCGAGTATAATTGTATATTGATATTCCAAGAATCAGCAAACTAGAATGACTAGAATACAAAATTAATATCTTACTTTCGATGACAAAACAGTTTGGAAATACTCAGTGTCTTAGTTCAAGGTGCTACTTCAAAGTTCTATAGACTGTCTTAGGAACAACTGTAGTTTGGCTTCCACAATTTAGTAAACCTGAGACCCTGCTGAGAGCAAGGCTGACTTCTGATGCGACCTCCTCTTAACTGAAGACAGCTGACTTTCCATTAAGTTCTTTAAATATAGGTAAGATGATAGAGAACTTGCATAACATTCACGAAACCCTGGATTCTGTTTCCAACATTATATAAAACAGGCCCACTGGAGCATACCTGTCATTGTAGCAGGTCAGAAGTGGAGGAAGGAGGATCAGTGGTCGATCAGAGGTCCAAGGTCACCCTCAATTACTTAGTGAATCGGAGCACAGATTATGAGAAGACAACAACAAAGCTTTCAGATTTTTTTCCACTAATTCTATAAAAGGGCTCTGTGTTCAACAGTAGGTATGTCTTTGCACATAATTTATGATTTTTTTAAAAAAGACATGAGATTCCATTGAGATTTTTCCATTGAGACACTACAGATTAAGGTACTTCTCTATCAGATAACATTACTTTTATGCAGTCCTATTTTAGTGATATTTACTCATACCTTTCCAAACCTCATTTTTGTTTATGTGTAAGATTTCATCTAGATTGCCTTCCAGTGCTGTATATGTGAAGAGTAAATTATAATTAGATAATTGAATAGTTACTTATTCAAATGAGATATAAATTAAATGTTGAATCATCTCTATGAACATGTTAGTGATAGTTATACCACTTGATTTCTACTTTTACAACCTCCATACCATTTTTTTTACCTAGTATTTGTCATTTTAGCTAATTTATCTTTATGGAATGGTATAAATTATCATATCTTTCATAAGACTTATTTCTCTATTTCTGTGATCTCTCCTAGATTGTGCAATTGATTCTGAGGCTCATTACAGTTATTTTGTGATTTCCAAGTTGCAGTATTTGATTCTTCAGTCTGATTTTGTGTACCTTTTCACCCAAGTTGGTTTCAAGGTGCATGCTTCTGTACTATTTTCCCTACAGTCTTATTTGGGTGAATAGAAGTACGAATTTAACTTAGTTAAGATTTTAAGTCTCTACCATTTCAGCTAGTTGTTGTTTGAGGTTTGTTAGCTTGGAAGAGAAAAATATGAAAATATTCTCATTTTTATTCCCCCAGATAACTCTTCTGTTCATGTATATTTTAATTAAATAATTTGCCAGGATAATATTACAATTGAGTTATATTGATAGAATGGATATCTATATAATGAACATATAGATGTCTCTCCAGTTCGTTTCCATGAAGGTCTGTACTGTACACTTTCTTTTCAGTCAGTTAAGTACATCTAATGTATTTTATAAATTAATCCTTTACCTCATCATTTTGGCTTTCTAATATTCTGCCTTCCTACCCTCTGACTTAAAATACCTTTCTAGAAGTTGTTGGGTAGGATCACAGTAGCCTCTTTTCTTCCTCTGGCCCCCAGACTCGGATTCTAATAGTCTTTCTTCCTTCTCTGGTTCCTCAAAGGGTGACACCAGACTCATACTGCTCATTTTCTGCAGATAGGCAGAAAATAGGCCTAGATTTTACTTCTCAGTAAGTTATCACTTGTGATTTCTTTCCTCTTTATTATCTTGAAAGATATTTGATTCCTAGATTCACCCAAGGCAACAAAAATGGTGCTGTTAATATTCTGTTCCTTATTTAGCATCTCTTGTTTTACCATTTGCAAAGTTTTACAACTTGTTTTATCTTTTCCTTTCAAGCTAGATTTAACAAAGGACCTATAAAGTTACTGTCTGGTGTTTGTCCAGCACTTGACTTTGCTTATAGGCACCTACATTTTTGTGGTTGTTGCTTTGTTTCTTTGGGTTTTGGTTTGGGGGGTTGTGTACTAATTTCTTTCCATTTTCTCAGATCTCTTAACTTTAGACCATAGTTAATCTGAAATGGATTCACTATTTCCCTCATGTCAACTCTGGTCTCCCTACAAGGTTCAGGACCTTTGAACTGATAAGCAGGTTGCTAATAAGTATGTCTCTCCAGGCTTTCTTTTTGTGTTGAGGAACAAACTGTGACACATTCATATCTTTCAAAGAACTTAATGCAAGACAGATCGGCAGGCACAGGTAGACTCCAAAGAAAGCCTGTAAACTTAACTTCTAAAGCCTGTACTCACAGGCAGTCAGATTCCTCAGGGTTAGTTATAAGGTTCCGGAAACTAAACAATACTAAACAAAAATTAGAAGGGTATGGAAGAGCATTACAGGTACCTAAGTTGAGCCACCCAACATTGTGAATGCACACTGCCCTACTTCTGACAGGAAGGACACATCAATCCTAAATTCAGGCTCACACTTTTCATTTTATGTATGTCATGAAGTTATCTTTCATCATTTATGCAACATTGATGACCAGTTCTTACTCATGTTAACTACAGAACGTTTCTTCATCTGGGCACTTCTTCCTCTACTTTCTTACTGTTAGCTAACCACACTCAGCTCCCTCTGAACTCTTACTGGCCCACATGCATATTTTTCCCATCTCAGAGCTAGATACAAAGCGTCAATTCCCACAAAACCATTTCTCTGAAACATTTGCCTGTCTTCCTCTCACACTTGTAATAGCTAATATGATTATATTAGACCAGCTTGACTAAGCCGGGATAATAACTCCACTATGAATGCTACACACTTAGCCAAATCACAGAGTTCCTTTTGCACTGTAACATACTGACAATCGTTGGGATGCGCCAGCATCAGTCAGCTTTTTGTTTGTTTGTTTGTTTGTTTTTGTTTTTTTGTTTTGTTTTTGTTTTTGTTTTTTAAGACAGGGTTTCTCTGCATATTCCTCTCTGTAGACCAGGCTGGCCTCTAACTCAGAGCTCCATGTGCCTCTGCCTCTGGAATGCTGGGATTAAAGGCATGTGCCATCACCCCTCTGCTTCTTCAACTTATAATACCTTGCATTTTACAACCCAGTTACTTAGTACTGACTCCCTCATAGTACTTGAATCCAGGTTTAAACTCTGTATTCTTTGTTTTTTTTTTTTCTTTGCACTTCTGCTTTTCTCAGTATTACAAATGTTTTCTTGTTTGTTTGTTTTTGCTTTTCCTTTTTTTGTTATGGGAAAGAATTTTTTTCACAGAATATATTTCTATCATGGTTACCCTTCCCTCAAATTTTCCCTACTCTCCCCACCTTCCACTTCCACTCCTTCTTTCTCTCTTTAGAAAAGCAAACAGGCAAATAAAATGTCAAATAAAGTAGAATTTTAAACAAAAGAATAAACACACAAAAAATACACAAATCATAGATACACACACAAAATCATTAAATAAATAAATAAATAAATAAATAAATAAAACCAGAAACAGTAATGTATAAGCAAAAGATCAGTAAGATTAAAAAAATATATATATTCCCTCTTTCTACCTGGAACTCCCAGTGGTCACAGTGGCTCTGGACTCTGGTAGGTGATTGTCACTCTCTCATGTCCTCCGTTACAATCTGTCCAGTCTCACCGCAGCTTGCTGGTGCTCCTCCTTTGAGATTACCTCCTTCTTCTGGAGACACTGCTGAACCTTGTTTTGAACCCAGCTAGCTGCCTTCTTGTGGACCCTCCCAGCCCTCCCTTCTAGTCCATTCCCTTTTCTCTTTCTCCCTCCTCTCCTCCCCTCCCCTCTCTGCTTTTTTCCCCTCCCCCCTCACCTCCTCTCCTCCCCTTCCTGTTCTCCTCCCTTTTATGACTCTCTTTTTTCTCCATCTTTTTTTTTTCTGTGTGATTCTGGAGAATTAATACAGGATTGTAGCTTGTAAATAGTAGGCAGTATTTTATTACTGACCTACAACTCCAGGCCTAAATTTATTAAAAGAAAAATGTTTGTGTTTCACTGAAACTTGAGTAATAGGTTTAATTGTGACATTAAAACCACAAATAAAACCCCACTTCACTGTTTAAAGAAAGTTGTTTGAATGTATGACATACAGTATTTGTGCATCACATGTATACTGGTGCTGGGGATAATTAGTCATGGTCAATGTGAATAGATTATTTTCCGCTTTTGTAATGTTTACAGGCAATCTTCACCACTGATGTCTTTGTATAATCTTTGGCTTGGGCCCAGTTCCACACAGTTGTTTCTCTGCTTTTTTCTTTCATATCTTCACTGTGTTTTATGGTGAAGTAGTGTAGACCAGAGCTAATAGTCCTGTTTATCTGTGCTTCTTCATTTTCAACTCCTGCCTTCCCCTCATTATTACCGAGATTTCCTTTTACTGCTCCTGGCTCCAGCTCAGTCCAGAGGCCATGTCTCCTCCTTTCTGTTCTAAGAAAGGCCGCGTTTCTTGTACAAATGTAAAGCACTTAAAATACCAACGTTCACATTCTTGCAGCTTTTCCAAAAATATCCCCTAGAAAATTACAAGTATTCTAAATGATTTTGAAGAATATATGTGGAATGATAAACACAAATCCTTATAAGCATCTTTTTTGTTTTGCTTTGTTTATAAGTGATCAGTGATTGCCCATGCCTGACAAAACGGCTTGGATAAAGTAGCTTTTTACTATTTGCGAATTCAATTTAGAATGGATTATCTAAATATTTAGAAAGCCACTGCTGGTATTCACTTGTAAATTTTAATAGATATTAAAATTTTAAATGTAAACAAGTGAAGAAAAATTGTTATGGAGTTAAAACATGATAGAACTAGTGGAAATTTCCAAGAACATTAAGTAAACTGGAAGATATTTTGTATGCATTTTGAATTTAATTTTGAAATGAATGATGTTCACTCATCTACATTGTGTGTGTGCGTGTGTGTGTGTGTGTGTGTGTGTGTGTATGTAACATATAGAGGTCAGAGGACAAGTCAGTTAGTTCTTATTACAGTATAAAATAGCATCTACTTCTAGGTTGAGAGATGCTATTATCTCTTCCTTTTAGAGTCAATCCAACTGGGCAGGTCAGTCACCTGGATAAGAGGCCATTTCTCAGGAAGGTGAGAAATTAAGTTATGTAATTGGAACAGGAGGACTAAGAATCCCCTTGATGAAATAATGTACTTTTCCTTTCCAGAATGTCTGCCTTCTATGCAGTCACTACAAGATGTCATGATGTTCTTTTTGGATCTGCACACCTTTTAGAGTAACTTCTTTCTTTCTTTCTTTTTTTCCAGTTTCTTTTGAGTGGTGGCCAAAGCATAAGTTTATCTTTTCCAGTTTTCTGGCTCCCTAACTTTTTCTCTGAAGTTCTTAACCCCTTTTAGCCTCATAACTGCATATTTAACATGGCTGATGTCCATGCCTAACTCAGACGTTGTGACTGCATTTCTTCCTCTCAAGCTTCCACCTATGAATCTATAGTAAATCATTGTAGGAGGAATTTAGCCAAGCAGGCCCAGCCACAATGCTGGAGCATGTGGTACTGATACTTCCTCCCTAAGCTAACCAAGAATCTGCTGGTATGACTAGAGACCGCTGACACTGGATCAGGCAATGGAGAGAGCCAATGAGAAAGAGACAGTGCTACATCTCGCTACTTGAGAGCCAATGAGATGCTGGGGGTAGGTATAAATATTTGCCCAGTTCCTTCAACAAAGGAGTCTGTTTTTGCCACTTGCCTGACTCCCAGAGTCTGGGTTGTTGATTCTGTGCCTTCTTATCCCCAGCCCGAAGTGTCAAGCAGCAGATAATCCCTAAAACACACCCTCTCTGTGATCTGTGAATTTCAGAAAACAAGATTCAAAGAGTCACTGGCTGTCAGTGGATTTAGTGTGGCCAAGAAGTTTTCTAGGACTCTGGTTCTCCAGGCAGAGAGAGACTCTGTCCTTGTCAAAGTTACTTCAACATTCCCATATTATTTCTGTTGTATGTATTCTTGGGATCAATCTCAGGTGTCTTGCTTTGTGGCAAGTGCCTTTAGCTGCTGAACAATCTTGCCAGCACAACTTACTTATTTCTCTGAAGAAGAACAGATTGGATTTGAGGTCAGGTTCAATGTCACCTTGAACTATTCTATTGTTAGTGCTCTTTCATTTACACAATAGTAAAGAGGTGGGGAGGGGAAGCCACAGTATACCAAACTGGGGACTTGAAAGTTGTCAAAGGAAGAATGGCTTTTCTCAACACTATTTGGTAAAAAGAGACTGTAGTTTTGAGTGCTTATTTGGCTTTTTTAAGGCAGACAACAATACACTAAAACAGTGTTTGACATCTAAATTGCCTCATCTGAAATCCTGCTTTGTCTTCACTTATGTTTCTGTTCTGAGACTACAATACATAAACAAAAAATATTTACTTGAAAATTCTTTTGTGGCGTAGTCTAATCTAAAAGCTTTGGCTATAGAATTAGTGTGATTACTTGCCTTTAACATTGCCTGAAGTATATCTTCAAAAGTCTTATCGCAATGAAAAACAAATACATTTTATTTTAAAAGTAGAAGTGTCGGGAGGTGGGCTCACTGGGTAAGACAACTTCACTGGCAAGTAGGGAGAATTGAGTTTGAGTCATTGGGGGAAAAGAGACATCATAGCTAAGAATGTTTCTATGTCATTTGGGGACTGTAGGGAAAGAAGGTCTTGATAGCTCAAAGGCCATTCACCTTAACAGTGAGAAACATCATCTCAGAGCAATAGATGAAGTGGAATAGATGGAGATACCAAATGCCCCCTGACCTTAACATGAGCTTATATAGGAATGTGCACCCACACATTGTTATACACCAAATATGTATACACTACATTCACATAAAAATAAATACGTAAGCCAATCCATAATTAATGAGATAAACTATATACAGTTTGCTAACATATATGGCTCTGGCTATATGCTCTAAACTTGATAAACACTGCATCTTTTTAACAGTTCAAAAAGTATCTTTGTCATATATCATTTATCTGTCATGCTGATATATTACAAATTGATGTAGGAAAACAGAGGAAAAAAAGAGGTTCCAAAGGCATCAAGATAAATACAATAAAGAAGCCAAGAGCAGAGGAAAACTGGAGCCTGCATCCACCAGTCCCTGACCTGGGCTTATTATGCAAGAAGTCCATCTCCGTATGCCACAAAAGGCAGGTATGATGTGAAAACTCAGAGCCTTTGAGTCTTGGACCTTTCCCAGCACTCAGACCCACTTTCTTCATCAGTCTTTGCTTCTACCATTCTCAATGTGTGTTCTACTCAAATTATCTGTTCTTGATCTTGGAAACCTCAGTGGGTTCTTTCAAGATTCTAATCCATGTCTACAACTACAGCACTATATGTTTTCAGAATGTCTCTGTGTTGTCAGAAATAACTCAGTGAATGTACTTATCTAGTTATCTTGATCAGAAAGCTATAATTAATAAGATATACCTTCTAATATTATGGATTTTACAAGGTATTTTACAACATTTTGAGATATATAATTTATCAATCCTTAAGCATACTTCAACTTTAAAAAAATAATTTAAAAGGTAAAAGTAATTTATAAAGTCATAAAAGCTATTAAAAATTCTGAAGAAACTTTTATTGCTAGCACTGTAGACAAAGAAGCCTGTATTGTATGTGTACTGTATGCATAGTATGCTTATCATTCTAATATCTAACAAAATAAGGTAAGACTTTAGCATTAAAATAATAGTCTCTGAAAGTTCTTAGGGACTTAGAGATCTTGCATTTCTTTCATAAGTTGTAGGTCTCAGACATAATTGCACATCAATTTGTCTAAAAAGTCACAGCATCACCAGTCTTCTTTGTGTCTTGATACCTTCACTTGTACCTCCTGCATTTAAGACAGACTATTTTGTCTTCCTTGACATCAAAACAGTTATTTTGTTTACTTCACTTTCAAAGATGTTACTTTACTTAAGTTTGAAATACAACTTTAATTTAGCAATATAATTTTGTTTTGTCAGTTTTTATATACTTGGAAAAAACATAGTTCTAGAGAATATAATTCAACTCTAAGAGAATGTTCTCAATGTAACACCAAATGTTTTAATAACAATTTTACTAATATATTAATAATAATAATTAATAATATTAATAATTTTTCTTAGATGTTTGCCAATTTAACATAGTTAATATTTGAGTAAGAGGTAGCACCAAACTTGTTTTTAATAACAAAATATCAAAATTGAAAAAATTTGACTCATGCTTTTTTCTGTCACTAATTCACCACATGGTATTAGAATTTGGATTCCTCTAAAGAGTTTAAAGGACAGTAAAGGTCATTGATAATTTTATGGATGACAAGTCTCTTTATTCCAAATATTTATCTAAAATAATCTAGAAGAATCTGTCAAAAATATCTTCCCAAGGGCAAAAATAATAGCTCTAGTTTGTCTAGAAGAAGAGTTATTGTACATTACATTTACTTATTCTACATCTTTTTGACATCTACTGACTCAAAGAAACTATGCTCATTTAAACACCCTCCTCAAATAGTTGATTCAAAACCAAACATATACAAACATATGTGTATTTAAGCTACTATTATAAAATGAATATTGATGGCCAGCCTCAAGTATGCAGTAAAAACCATATTTGTGAAACATTTGAAATATTTCTATGATCATAATTATTTGTCTTATTTCATAGGCTGAATAATGTCTCATCTAAAAATGTCTATATATCATTTCCCAAACCTCTTGAACCTATAAAAATTTTACCCCACATGGTCCAAACTTGATGGTTGAAGAGAGGAAACTCATTTACTTCATTATGGCTCAAAATCAAAGAGACAGTCAGGAAAAGGCCAAAGTCTAAGTAACAATTTATAAAGCCTGACACCATGGCATAGCTCTCTTCTCAGCCCTGCCATCCCCTGATGGTTCTACTACTTTCTAATGCCATGATGAATCATGTAAAGCGGGAGCTGACTACCAAAAATGTAATCAGGTAGGAACTCCAATTGTAGATGATTAACAAATGTGGCTTCATTCTGGAAACTGTTAGCATGTGTCCCCATACTTGGTCTATTCAGCTTTTAATCTGGTGTAGGTACATGAATGAGAAAGGTCTTCCCAATAGTCTCCAGCATTTGACCACTCCATAGCCAGTGTGGCACTGTTTGGGAAGGTGTGTGATGGACTCTAGTGTTTTTGGAAACAAGCTAAAATAAATTCTTTTTTTTTTTTAGTAGGTTCAGACAAAAATATGGTGCATAAATTGTCAAAATACAAATGAAGTGCTCACCTCTGATAATTACTGATAATTACAAACTAAGTGTTCGACACAAAACAAGCTCAGGAAACATCCTTGAAAGGGAAACTGTGAAAAGAAACTGAAAAAGTATAAATGCCGGAGTATGAAGAGGAATGCTGTAAAATGCTGTGTTCTACACATAACATGGCTACAGCAATCCTGATGTCATGGTACCTACATTTATCCACACTGGATCACGTTAGCCCACATCCTAGTATAGATGGGGTAGACCATCTCTAGAAGTCATCCCACACTGGAATGTGTTGAGAGAAACAATGAAATTGAAGGACAAAATGGGTGAAGATGCAGTCATGCTTCATTGTATACATATACAAAATTCTCAAAAATGAAGACAAATTTTAAAGTCATTCTTAGAGCATGTGTATGTACATCTCTCTCATTAGTGCATGAGTGTGTGTGTGTGTGTGTGTGTGTGTGTGTGTGTGTGTATGTGTAAGAATGTGTATGTGTACATGCCTTGGTCTATTGGATACCTCATGAAGTATTTGGGAATCATCTAATGGAGGGAGATTGATGGCTTGTATGTATTGTAAACTAATAAAAATTGTATAATGTAATGACAGACGTAATAATTCCAGAGGCAGAGTGTGTTCTGAGTGTATTTTTCTGACATTAATTGTATAGAGAAAGTCTGAAAAGTCTTCAAGAGAACTTATCTCCTAGCTGTAGAGAGAACAAATGTAAGTCTCGAAATGGTAGAAACTTTCAATGAAGGATCCAGAACTCAATCAAAGCAGAAGAAATGAACAATGACATATTTCTAAGGGCTATGTTGTTTGTATCTCTGTCTCCCATTCAAAGCCAATGTGTAATGGGCACGTCTTCAGTCATCAAAAGGGCTGCTTGGCTCACACTTCAACTTTACCCTGGCATGGACTTTTCCTTAACCACAGAAAGTGAATGAAACATGATCTTGTTCACTCTATGTCACTATGTTTCTTTTTAGACAGATGGTTACCCACTACATCCCAGAATTTTGTCCCAAATAAATCTCACTTCTATTATTTGTGCTGCCATATGTGGAATTTTTGTCATACCACATCCCCTCTCAGAAAAGCACATAGCTAAAGCTGTCAACTCATTACATGTCTAAGTCAACATGTGTTACATATTAAGCCCAAGGCAGAAGACAGTCACTTTCTAGCAAACATGGTGTGTAGTAATTAACTGGTAATGTGGTTTATAAATAATTTTATCAAATGAAAATCTACAAAAAGTAGTACATTTATGTGATTAATTGGATTGTGTCTACCATTTAAGGAACAAATAATGTGTCTAAATTCCAGCCAATGTCTCTATAGATTCAATATTTGAATTTTGAGTTTAATATCTAATTATACTGGCACTAAATTTTTATTGGTTCTAGAATTTATCTCATTATTCTATTTTTATAATATTATAGAATATTATTTAAGATGCAAGTAAAGCAAGTAAATGAGCTACTAGAAATGAACTTATTATTGATTCTATGAAATAATTGAACGAATTTCACATTTGAATTTAAAAATTTGGGACTACACTTTGCTGTTGTGATTTCTTGTTTGTGTGTGTGTGTGTGTGTGTGTGTGTGTGTGTGTGTGTGTATTACCATCCACATACTTGTGTTTCAGGATGTGTGCAATTGTGTGGATGTAGGTATGGAGACCAGAAGTGTACCCTGGATGCCATTCCTCAGGAGTCATCTATTTTGTTTTTGAGATAAGATCTATCACTGGGACTTGGGTCTCACTGACTTGGCTAACCTGGATGGCCAGGGAGCCCCAGAGATTCTCCTATCTCTGTCTCAGCATTTGGATTACAAACATCTGCCAGTATGCCTAGTTTTTTTTTAAAAACCCTAGTGCCAGGGATCAAACTCAGATTCCCATGCTTCTCTGCTACACTGTAGCAAATAAACTTCTATGACGTATTATTTTTTAATTCTAAAAATAATAAATGGGTTATAATAAGTAAAATAAGACATATATCTATCCATTGTGCAATAATGACAGCCAGTTCCTTCCTGGGATTCAGAAACATATTTAGATTGATTGTGGAGCTACCTGAAGTTAGCTTGGCTTTTTTTGTAAGGCAGAAGTAATTGCTTTGTCTAACACTTTCTTCAAAATCTGAGTTAGAGATCGGTGGCATCAGTGGATATATATTTAAATATTAAATAGTTTCAATATTTATTCAGATATAAACTGTCTAAGAGAATCATAAAACTCAAATAGTAAATAAAATATTCCTTATTTAACCAAGACTTTCACATGTATGCCCTGACCTGGATGAACCTGTCCTATTGTATATGCATGTGGTATCTAATTCAGTCCTTTCAATATGTTTAAACCTTAAGACTTTTTGTTGCCTGGAGATCTGTAGCCCTCCTGCCAGTGTTGGCATAATGATGGCAAAATGATTTGAAATGCAGAAAAGACTGATAGCATAAACCACAAGTTTGTGTGACTGCAGGAAAACAAGTGAGAGGCAAATGGCAAACAAGGCTATGACTACACTTTTAGCTCATGGCAAATTTGCAATTGGCTCTTGCCCCTCCAGTCTGTCCATCCTTCATTGTTAACTGAACACTTCCTGTGGCAAGCTGCCCTCTGGAGAGTGTAAAGCCCAGCTGAAATAAAGGACTCCAAATACCAATTTGTACCACCGATGGCACTAAAGTTGATAGCCGCAGGCAGACTCCACTTTACAACCTGACTAACAAGTAAAAGGAGCAAGGTTTCTAAAGGTTTCCAGCCTATTTTGTTTGCAAATCCTGCTCTTTGTGGACACCATGTTAGAAGCAAATTTCACATGGAAATAAAGGTTTGGGTAGACCAGATTCACTTTATAATGAGTTAAGAGTATCCAAAGCAGCTGATGTTTCAGAAAGCGTCTACTCATATTAGCTTTCAGGGAGTTAAACTTGGTTCAAAGAAGAGTCCAATTGTTTCTGCATTTACACTTTCTTGTGTAGGGTCATTGTGTTCAAGTCTTAACTCCAATAGACATCAGTTCTAACAGTCAAGGGCAACTTCCTGGTCATATCCATAGACAAAACAACTCATGGTAAAAGTGCTGAGTGCACACTGCGGTTTCCCTAAAGCATCAGATTCCCATTTCTTTTCTCCTCAAATAGCAAGCCTTTGAATCTTGATTGAAGTCAATGGATAACTTTTTTAGACCCCTGATTTTTTTCAGATATTCTCTTCTCATCTTACCTTTTACATTTTCATTAACAAACTCTTTTTTTTTCTTAGAAATTGTTTCAGCTAATTCATTTCCAGGAGTTCTTTGGAATTCTTACACTGTTAAGCATATGCATGTATGATTTAACATGTAAGACTTAGTTTTGAGTTCTTTCAAAATGCACTTGGTTTAAAATTTTATACACTTGCTTGTCAAATATTGAGTCAAACAGACGTAGGTTGGTTTTTTCAATCAATTGCTTTTATAATTTAATACCCACATAATGTAATACTGATTCATAGATCAAGTAGTTCTGAATTTCTGGCAGAGATTCTCGTGTTTTCAAGAGTCATCTTTATTGTTTCTTTCTATTCCAATATTTCATATACTTTCCCTTAATCTTTTAGGAAAGTGACAGTTTATTAGCCACAAATCATTTTATATATTATGTAACGTTAATAGACTTTGTAATAACTCAGTTAAAAAGAATAAGAGCTAATTTTAATATTCAAGAAGTTAGATATAAATATGTCACTATTTGATATATTTTTGTGAAACACTTGTAGAACTGTTTGGACACACAAACATTCACACATGCACATGTATACACATTCACACACACACACACATACACACACACACACACACACACACACACACACACTGGGTCCTATTATTGTAATAAGTAGAACACTGAGAAATCAGGGCAAAGAAGATAAATATTTAAATGCTGTATCTTTTTTTTTTAGATGGGGTCTCAGAGAAAGATTTAGAATAATATCGCTCAACCATTTTATATTTTTCTATAAGTAAAACAACCTAAACCTTAGTAAAGAGAGCAAATTAAAGCTGAAATTTAAGCATAAACTATCAATTACGGCTTTTCCAATATATCATATCCATACAAGACAAATACGATCCAAGCAATGTTCCCATTTTGCATCTCTGCTCTTTGATGAAATTTCTGCTGATGTAAGTCAGCATACCCTAGAGATGCTTGCACTGCCATGTTCACTGCTGTAGTATTCAGTATCCAAGATATGAGGGCAGTGTAGACGCTTATCAACAGATGAATGAAAAAGGAAATGTAATACACAAACACAGTAGACTTTAATTCTGCTATAAAGAAGAATTAAATTATGTCAATGGCAGGACAATGACTGGAACTGGAGATTATACTTTTAAACACACACAAACATATCACATGCTTTCTTTCATATAGAAAACTTAAATTTGTATCTGGTCAAATATATAGTGAATATATATTTGACCATACTCATGTCACAAATTTCCATGTCATATATATTCATAACTATCCATAAGATATGAAATTAAATGAGAGATTATGTAGGAGTTTGAAGTCTAAAGGAGAAAGAAGGTATAGGAGTTTGTGATAAGAAGTAGGAAGGACAAACATTCAGAGCTTTCTCTCGTCTGGAAGCTAGAATGAAATGGAAGCAGACTACTGGGAGGGGGAGGAAAGACCTTGAGGGTTATGAGATATGGTAATACTGAGCAAAGCACAATGATATATATTGAGAAAAGTGCCATAATGAAACAAATAACTAGACAATATTAAAAATGGGAGCTTTTAAAATCCTGTTGCTTATACTGTTGAAAAGTTTTCATCTAAGCTATCATTTCAACATATGCTAGCATTGCTTTAGACAGGTAAACATCTTCATACAGTCTAGGTCATCTAGAACAAAAATGTAACAAGAGACCAAGAAGGGAAAGAGCCTAATAAACATATCAAGAGACAAGGAGAATGACTACATGAAAGAAGAGCAGGGTTCATGGAAAGGAGAGAAGTACAAAGGAAAAATCATTGACTTAAGTCAACATTGCCAAATAAGTAGTAGACTATGTATATCAAAGAGTGAATAGGGCATCAGGTCATTTAGGAAAACATTCTGAAAAAAAATTTCAAAAAATAGAAAATAAGAGAAGCTAAGAGAGCTGAAATACAAATGCTGAGCTGTCCCCAGATCAACACTCACTCAAAGCTTGAGGAAATAGTTCTGTTAATTGGTCTTCCATTTTAGATAAGGTGAACTCTTAATATAACACACTTGACCCAGCATCCTAGGAAGTGCATGGTGTTGCAAAAAGAGAGGGAAGGATGGATCTGGGGGAAATCTGTTCGATTCAAAGAGATATCATACTGACTGTGCACCTCTAGGTTTGTTACCATTCATGGTCATTCATTATCTTAGTAAAATTCCTATTGGAGGGCATCAGCTTGGTGGATCAACTTCTTTGCACAGGAAACATCCACATAAGGATCAAAGGAAGTGTTTCTCTGTCTCTGAAATGAATCCAACTAACTCCATTCCAGGAATGAGGCAGAAACAGTTCTCCTGCTTGCTAATTAAAATCCTCCCCACTGTCTCTTTACTTTCAGAAAGATTATTAGCCTTTGTAAGGACTTAGAGGTGGATTTTAGTGTATTTCTCTTTGATTCTCTTATGCTCTGGCCAAGAATAGGCTTTCTTTCATTAGTTTGCTAATGCTGGGTTTTCTAATTGGTCCCATAATTCCAAGAGAATAAAGGATCCACCTTAGGATTATAAATTGGAAATACATAAAGAAATAAAATGTCAGGTGAAGAACAACATAAGGAAATAATGCAGACATAATTTCTAGAATTTGTAAAAAAAACAAATTAAATAATTTACATTGAAAGAGGAAAAATTAAGAAAAATACAATAAAGTTATAAATTTTAATATTGAGTTAGAAATTTAAGATGCATTCATTTATGAAATTTTCAAACAAAAATTTACCTTGGAAATAATTTTCAAAAAAATTTAAAATGTATAGATATTATACTTATTAACAAATAAAGTTGTGATAATATATTTTCCTTAAAAATTCCAGACTCAAGATTAGTACTGATTAGTATTTTCAAAATATTAAATATAAGTAACAATCTAGAATTTCATACTAAGTAAAGGGACACATCATTCATCATTAATAAACAACTTAATGAAATTGACTTCTAGGCACCCAAAGTTTCAAAAGATTTGACAAACAGTGACAATTGAAAAGAGTTTCAAATAAAGTAATACAAAAGAAAAGCAATTAGGAAAATGTTTAGGTATTTTCATGATAGAGTTCTAAATATTTCATGTGTACCATAAAATCATATGATCCAAACTAATCAATTAAAAGATAAAGAATGAGTGTCTGAATAGGAGGCAAGCACTACCCAAGCTCTCATTCTTTGAGATAGGGTCTCAGGGAATCCAAGATGAAGTCATCTTGCTATGTAGCCAAGACTAAGTCTGACCTCCCATTCCTCTTGCCTCTGGTTATAGTTGTGTTCCACCATCCCCAGGACCAAATTTTTCTTATATTTCTATTACTTGTGTTTGGCTGGCTTTACTTTATCATGGGCCTTTCAAATACCTACCTTAAATTCTCACATTCTTCAAATATAAAACATTGTGCTTTATATTTGAAGCAGTAAAATATGCACTTATCATCTTGTTATATCTCTAGGCTACATACTTCTAATTGTTGCCAGGTTATGTTCATCACACCAAAAAGCCAAAGGTGGGAGGGGATCAAGCTGAGTTAGGATAATACCTAGGAGTGCTAAGTAGTAATATACACTATCAGTAGGGTTGTTAGAAAGTTTACAAAAATAGAATTAGAGAGCATGTTTCATATTTTGTAATAGGTGATGTGCCGAAAAATTGTGTGTGTGTATATATATATATGGTTAGTCAGAAAAATAGTATCCCTTAACCAATATAATTTTCAAGTAGGAATGGAAGAATGATCCATATATTTGTATCTCCATGGAATTACTCAAAAATTATGCTTTGCAGCCATTCTACAGCCATGCTTGTTCACACTCAGCTATAAAGGAGCTGAGCTCTGAGAAACTCCACTTACAAGTAAATGTGAATTCAGTGAGGTGCACTTAACATTTTTGGCTGATAATTTGTTTGATTAACTTCATACACCATATGTGTTCATTTATTCTTAGATTCCTCTTGTGAATAATTTGAGATCATGTAGTTTTTCCCATGTGTTTCTCATCCTTAACCTCTTCTACTATTGGAAGAAAAAGATTGTCTATGACAACTAAAATTATATTTGTAGTACATTTATAATATTTATCCAATATTCTTTTTTTCTTCCATACAGGTAGAATGTAACTAAAATAAGTCCCTCCATCAGCACAATGTCTTTACATATTTCCATTGAAAAATGTAGCTCATTTTTTAATAATCTATGCCACACAGCAGAGAATTTTTGAGCTAAAGTTTAGTTAAGATAATCTATTTTTACTCAGTCCAAAATGACAATCAAAATTATTGTACTTTTATAGATAAATTTTATATTAAAAATGTTACACATACATTAAGAGTAAATTATAAAAAATTTCAAATTAAGATTTTATTCATGTATTTATTACATTGTATATTGTTACTTATATCATAGGGAGGGAATTGTGCATGTAATATACTTGCTTATGCTAAAATTAGGAAGAGTACTCTACATCTTTTGAAACTCATTAAGTATAAAAAGGAGGAGTCAATTGGGAATAAAAAAAGAAAAGGATTTTAAAGACTATATTTTCTTTAAAACTTAACTTTGGAACTAATATAAACATTTCACTACTCTTAAAATAATAATAACCAAAAAACTAATATCTATGTATTTACAAACTATTCTTTAATTGATTATTGCTATTCAGACTTTTTCTGTTTCTCAATCTGTTTTCCATAACAATAAGCACACATATTTGAAATTTAGAGGACATGATACCAAATTTGTTTCATTTTCCATATTTAAGTTTATTAGCAATTTTCTCCATTAAAATAGAGTTCTGTAGTACGAAACTACTGTGAATTTGAAAATTTAGAGTTCATTGGATTCTTTGGGTGGCATATCAACTTTTGTGTTTTTTAATACCAACCTTCTGTATTGTACTTTTCAGTGTTGGGAGGTCCATGTAAGCCACACTTCTCTTTTGCCTCATTGGCTCTGCCTCCTGTAAGTTGATAAAAAGTGCAGGGCGAGCTGAAAGATTAAGGGAACTGTTCATTCCCCTTTGTTCTCTGTCCTGTTAGAATCCCTCTTCTTTGTGCTTCCCTTGGCTCCTCACTGTGGGTTTTGACACTTTTCTTACCCTTTGATAATCAACTTCAGTGTAGTCCATGAAGAATGCCAGCATCAGTTGGCTAACTCCCTCTTCTCCTGTCAAACCTTAATCCCAGATTCACTGGGGCCTCTTCTTAAGATACAGGGGACTCATATCAGACTAGCCCTTCCTCTATAGAGGAAGTCCTAGCACTGTATGTCCTGTCTTTGATTTTTCTAACCTTTCATTCAGTACTGTAGTCCTACTGAAGGCTTCTGGTTGCTTGTTAAGGTCAATGTTGTCATGACACTTTATTGCCAACCTTGTTCTGGATTCATAAGACTTCATGTAAGATTATCTTTAGCAGAGACAAACAAACATGTGGGCTCATCTGTGGAATCTAAACTTGTGGATTCTCAAAACTACAACCATATAGAAATAGAAAATAGGGTGCTAATTACCAGAGAAGTGGATTAGCATCAAAAAGAGAAGACTTTAGACAATGAATTCAACACTACAGTTAAAGAGGAAGGAGGAATAAGTTTTGATATTTTTTGTTCACAGTGGCTATTGTTAAGAGTACATTGTACAAGAACGGGGATGGACCTGCTGCCTTTACACATATGTAACAGATGTGCAGCTTGGTACTTATGTATATAATATCAGGAGCAGGTGGATGACTCTGTTGTCTGCCTTGGAGTCCCTTTCCTCTAACTGAATGGCCTTGTATAGCCTTGATAGTAAAAGATGAGCCCAGTCCTGCTATAACTTGGTAAGTCAAGGTGGGTTGATATCCATGGGAGGTCTGCCTTTGTCTGAGGAGAAAGGAAGGGTATGTTAGGGGGAAGGAGATGTGAGAGAAAGGAACTGTGAGGCAAGGAGGGAAGGGAAGCTCTTATAAGGATATAAAGTAAATAGTTAAATTAATTGATGAAAAGATATATTGTACTATGCATAATAACTAAAAGTGGCATTCTTTTATGTTCTTACCACTAAAAATTCGTATAAATATTTTGGGAATAAATAAATTGCTAACTGCCCCAAGTTAAATAATAGGCAATGGATACATAATAAAAATATGTTCAGCATCACAGAAATATAGGTAACTATTAATTTTAAGAAATGACTACTTCAAATTATATGTAGCAAAATAAACCTTGGACTTCCTGTCTCCTGACTGGATACTGACAAAAGAGCTTAGTATGATATGCTCTAGAGGATACAATACATGTTTCTCAAATATATTTGATTTTTTTTCTTTTTTGGACTTTTTTAATTATTGAAAATGAACTCTTTTCTTATACAATAATCTTGACCAGTTTTCCTTCCTATTTCTCCCAGCTTCCTCAACCCCCTTTCACCTCTAGATCCACTCCCCGTCATTTTCCACTGAGAAGACAGTAGGCCTCGAAGAGACATCATAGCACTCATACTGAAGGAAGACAAGGCTACCCATCAAGAAGAAAAGAGTCTCTAGAGCAGACAAAAGAGCCAGGGACATGTACACTCCCACATTTAGGAGTCCCACAAAAAAATACCAAGCTAAGACCCTTAACATATATGCTGAGTACCTGGTATATACCCTTGGCCACCCTGTGATTGCCACTTCAGTCTCTGTGAGTCTATGTGAGTCTTGCTCATTTGACTCATGAGCCATGTTCTGTTGATCTTCATCCCCTCTGACTCCTCCAATTCACCCCCCTTCCTCAGGATCTTTACTATTTGTATTGCAAAGTAGATTTCTTGTCTTTGTACATAAGTAATTTCTCAACAAATAAGATATAGCATATTTTAAGGTAATGATGATTTTACCCAGACTCCTAGGTAAACTGCTTGGGAGGTATTTATAATATATCTTGTAAATAAACTAGCCAAATAGAAAAGGGAAACTGTACTTGAGTTTGCTAGCTAATTCATTCATTCAATCATTTTATATTTGGTTTTCCCAGAAAGAAAACTCTTCCTATTTGTGTACTGGGGGACATGAAATGAGGATTCTTAAAGCCTTTTATTCTTAGAAAATTTCAAGTAAACAATCTAATACTGAGTCCAATCACTAAATTGTACAATAGAACCTAAGATTTTATTCATGTTATAGTTTTTTTGTCTAATCACATTGGTGATAATTTATATCTACCTGAGCTCTAACTATTCCAATAGCTTCAGAACCTCACATTGTGCATATGTCGCCTCTGCATCCCGAACAAGAAATTTAGTTAGTATTAGATATCCTGGAGGAAGTGGTATCATCAGATCAGGCCCAAATTAATATACAGGAGACTATGAAACACTCTGCTTATAATTATATCTCCTTTTGTTTTCACTAATGAAACCTAGTATAGGAAGGTTCTTGGAACACACAACCATATATTTCTTAAACAATTTCAAGCTAAGTTTTCCAGCCCCCATACAAGTAAATTTGATAGATAAAACATGATTAGAAGTGTTAAGTGGAACTTTTCAAGTTTTTAAGGGAAGATATTACATAGAAATTGCACTTCTGGGTAGACCTGCAGCTTTGCTGAAAAAAAAACTTTAAAATTCAGATTAAAATATAAACAAACAATATTCAATGACAGTGAAGTGCTATTTAAACAAGTAGAACCTGGCCAAGGGTGTAAACAAAAACGCTGAAGGGCTGTCAAAATCTCAGCAGGATTAGGAGTCTATATTGAGCTGGTAACCACCAAAGTAGTCCAGTAGAGCTGAAATAAAAGAGTGTTGTACTTTTGATCAGCTAAAGATTCAGGAAAAGAAGAAGCGAAAAATCTCTCTCTCTCTCTCTCTCTCTCTCTCTCTCTCTCTCTCTCTCTCCCTCTTACACACACACACACACACACACACACACACACACTAAAACCCCACTTGCTCTGTTCTCTGTTCTCACCCATGGAAGGTGTGCTGTTCTAGGAGGTAGGTCTGTGGAGCTTCCTGCAAAGAGCCTATGTTTTATAGAACCTGAGTCTTAGGTTAGGAAGGGAGTGAGATCTGGATACAGAAAACCACTGAGCAATGAATCAGTAGGGAGGAAAAGGTCAAATTTCCCTTGTACTTCCCCTCTAATGAGATGTCCATCTTCAGAGACTCATAAAGAGGAACTGGATCTAGGTCTTAAAAACAAAGAGTGGAGGCATCAACTTTAAGTACATGAACTTATCAGGAGCTTGGCAATACTTCCCTTTACAGACAATAAAATCTTCAATATTTTTAGTCTGCTGGGGAAAAGACAAAGACTGCCAGCATATATTCTACATATATCCTAAAACCATTATGCTTATAAAATCTACAAATAACTAGAATTTGATAAAAATATTATTAGAGCACAGTAATAAGGCCATAATTAAAATAATGAATGAAATAAAATAACTGAAACAGACTTACAGGTGATTGAGGAATCAGAATCAGTTGGTAAGAATGTCAGTGCCAGTATGGGGGGTAACGGAAGCCCATCATCTATCCTCTTATTTTTCCTGAGATTGGGCACATTCTGGGTGCTTTGGCCATATACTGTCCTCTCATTTTAAACACTTAACTGCATATGGTGTTCTACTGCAAGCAAGAAAGATACTGCAACACTGGCTCTGACTTAGCAACATTACATCTTAGT
Organism: Grammomys surdaster; assembly: GCF_004785775.1. NCBI lineage: Eukaryota > Metazoa > Chordata > Mammalia > Rodentia > Muridae > Grammomys > Grammomys surdaster. The sequence continues at coordinate 1,081,890 of NW_021620984.1, forward strand.
TCTCAGGGTGGCTTCAAAAATGTTCAGAAACTCACTCTAAGAACAATGTGTTTTGGGGATTCTCCCTGGAAGTCAGAGAATGACTGAGTAATAGTTTATCTTCTCCTGTCAAAAGAAAGACATAAAACTCTTCTAAGTTTGGAATATTATCTTCTAAATTGATGTTTATACCCAGAGATAAATGTTACTCAGTGCTTTATTTAGACATGGTTCCTAGGTAATGAATGGCAGTGAATGCAGAGACTCTTGGCTGGCCAACGTACAGAGAATACGTGGTTGTTGAGCACTTGGTCCTAACCAAGACATTTATATTACTAGTTCTTAGTTTCTGGAAACATGGAAGAAGAGGCATAAAAATAAAAGAGAGGCAGAAGATAGGAAGAAGGTCTATGATTTTTTTTCAGGGTATCACAGAGATATTCCAATTATGATTTCACAGTCACTCAGGAGAACTACAATGGATATGTATAAGAGATTGCTTGTTAGTAGTCAATTTGGGGATGGGAAGGATGGATTCCTCCCTTCTAAACTATCAGTCATTATGGATTATATGCTGACAGTTATTTTCTTCAATCTTGTGTTCACCTGGTAAGTTTATCAGTGTCTTCTGGACAGTTCCAAACCAATGGCAATACAGAATGCCACAGAAATACTCAGCAAGTTAGAAAACAAGACAAAAAGACATGAACGTGGAAAGGGACTTGAAAGGACTTAGTTTAGGCATGGGTGGGATTGATAAAAGGGAGCCCTAACAATAAACATAATCCGACTGTCTAACACATGTGTTTGAAATTGTCAAAATCTAAGAAATTGGTGTGGAAATCTAATAGGTAGTAATCAATGATGTTGTCAAGTATACTAGGTACAACACAAGTTCTGTCTAACAAAAAAATTATTCAGGCCAAATCTCAATAATATACAAATTAAGAATTGATATAAATTATTATTCATTCATTATTTTGAATAGGAAAGAACTAAGTAGAAATGTCACTATACAAAATATATATTTTTAAACCATAAAAACAAAAGCAAGTTCAAGAAGCTAATTTTTTTCTTAGTAACATAATTAAGTAGATGTTTAAACTTTGAATTATATTGGTAAGTCTGTTCATTGAGTATGTTCCCCAAATAATATCAATAATTTTATAAATATATAAAACTTGATTATATCAGGTACTTCTTTAGGAAGTTGAGAATATCCTGAACTTCTAAAATTATGGAAATTTCAATGTTGCACACTTCATTGAACACCGTCAGTTCTTCTAACCCATGTCACTAATTCATGAAGATAAATGTTATGAAAAATAGGACATTAAAATAGAATCAGAATTTATAATGCTCTGTGCAATATTGTAATACTCATTTTAAAAATCACCTCCTTAGCATAAAAAACAGTATTGAATGGATAAAGTTCAGGGACCAGTTTTATGAAGATAAGGAATTCTGTTATCTTTGTTAAGCTGAGGCATATTTAATACAATAAACTTAAGAACAACTTAGTAAGACAATCAGAGGCTTCAGAAGTGTCTATCATCTAATTCTAACAACTTCCCAAGTATGTACTTGTCTTTTCATTGTCTTCTCAATTACTTTGTTATCAATCTGGAATAGTCATTTACAGGAATGCCATGGCTTTCACTGTGTTGATGTATTTTAAACGCACTTTAAAGTTTAGACATAAACATGGCAGCACAAGACTCATTTACGATTAGATATAGGCTGTCTTTCTAAGTGTTTTAGTTTGCCCAGTGGGGAAAAAGAAATCCCACAGCTTAATCCTGTTAATTAGCTTTTGGCAAACACTGCCACAGACATTAGAAGTCCGTCTCACTCTCCTCTGAGCTTTAGTAATAGCTGATAGCAGTGTTTTCTTTTTTCTGTTCTAATCTTTCTCTTACCATGCTAATTTTAATCATTCCTCCAACTCAATTTTACTGAAGCTTGCATTTCCCCAAAAAGGGGAGTCGAGGCAGAGGAGTGTTCTTTACAGTTTGGCTTTAAAGTTTCTTAGGATGGAAAAAATAATTTCAGCTCTTTAATATTTTAAATTTGTCTTTCAACATATGGTGGCATCTGAGGAAATTTTATGATGAAAATGTCCAAGACCTGCCTAATTATCTTGCTATGATCTTTCACAGGTACCCTCCCCTCATGTGCAGTTAATTTATCAGAAAGCCAGGCAAACTTTGCTTACATGGAACCTAAATTATAATAAGCAACCACAAAGACACTATATGCTTATCTCAAAGCGTTATTTAATTAAACACACACACATACACACACACAAACACACACACACACACACACAGAGAGAGAGAGAGAGTCAAATAGCACCAAGTTGTAGTTTGTCAGGAACTTTAGGAAATATGGTTACTGTGAACACTGTTTATGTTGCAAGTTTTTTTTTTAAACAACAAAGAAAAATTATTCATGTTGAAGATTGGGACTTATCAGTGTGGACATGTTTCAAATAAAATCACCATATACTGCATAATCCTATTTTTTTAAATAGTAGAATAATTACCAACAATTTTGGGTATGCCAAACTTTCCGTTATGATTTTTTCTTTACTAGAAATTTTGTATCATTAAACTACATCCAAACGAAGCTCACACATTCATTTATACAACCAAAAGTATCTATGATGTGCCAGTCTTCCTTTTTATGCATTGTGTCTTTTACTGATTGATTTCTAGTTTATTGTACCCTGTTCTGGATTTTATTGGTGTTTAATGTAATGCAGGCATTATGTTAAGCACTTACAACTGTATACAAACCTGCTATTAAGCATCATGATAGGGAAAATGAAGGTCGCATGTGCAAACTGTGATAGCACTGGACTGTTGATTGGCCTGTCTCTGCCTCCCTCACCACTTCCCATGACGCTTACTTGTATATACAACTTGCTCTTCACATCTGTTTTCTGCCTGATTAGCTTTGCCTTTCTCCAAATCACAGAGTCTGTATGTGTTCTACGTAAAGTATACATTCAGCTTCATCTTTGTTCAATGAAGGCTTTTTAAAAATATATTAAAATTAACTTGAAGAAAGTAGATAGACTAGCTCTGTACTAGTGAAATGTGGTGAATTGTTACTAATTTTAAAAGATGTGCTACCCTGTCATTATCTAGGAGGCTGCTCCTCGAAATTACAGGGAAGCTGCAAGCAGGATAGATCAACAATATGGCTGCCCAAGCAAGCCCTGAACAAGAATAACACCAATAGCTGTGCTAATGTTAAAATTATTTTGCATATTTCTAGTTTTATATATATATATATACTCACTTTTTATATAATTATTTCATATATTATATATTATTTTATATAATTATTCAAAGATAGCCAGATGTCAATTTTGTCTTCTTATTTTTTTCTAGTTCTAATTCACATTATAAAAACTACTTTACCTGATCTTCTTATAGAAAGGAATCCTAACTATTCCAGGCATTAGTAATTCTGTTTCAGAGTTTTTATCTCTGAACTTTATTAATGGCTAAAATATCTTGAGTGTCAGATAACCAACAGATCTATGATGTAATCAAGAAGTTCTGTCTTAGCACATTTCTCACAAATATCTACTGCTCACTGTCCTTAAAAGAGCCATTTGGTTGTGTAGCAACCAAAGCAGAAAGTTAAATTCTATTATTTACTTCTGTGTTGCAAAGAATTCCCATTTTATATAAAAATGATTGTGTACTATTCGTAATAATATTAAATAGCATAAACTAAAGCCAAATCATTTGAAATAGTTTAGGCAAAAAGGAAGTTTTTGTGAAGGCTGATTTGTTTGTTTGCAAGACTAGGCTATTTACATAACTGTAGGAGAGCAAACTTGCCAGTAAATCTTGGAATCTATGAGAAAGAGAAAATATTGTCTTCATCTCTTGTGGTACTCTTAGTTTTTCTGACCACATCCTCTAACAAATTGCTGGAAACATAGTTCCCATCTGCTATTAGCCTTAGATCCATGAATTTGCCTACTATGAAAAGATTAATTCAACCTATCTAACAGACGCAAAGAAAAGCTCAGACACATCAGCTTGGGCCAGCTATATGGCCATCATTAGATAAAGTAGCTGGACCATTAGACCATGTAGCTTGGGTCCTTAGCCAATATATAATAGTGTCTTAGATGAACATAATAATAAAAGCGATGCTTCCTTTACTTCCATGTTGTAAACTGGTTTGTTCTGTAAACTTGACAGGGTCTAAAATCACCTGAAAGACAGGCCTCCATTCACATAGTTAGAAGTAATATCTTGAATGTCTTTAAGGGATTATCTTGATTAGGTTGGTTGGTGTGGAAAACTCCATCTTAAAGGTGGGTAGAACCATTCCCAGGGCAGGGATTCCAGACAGCATGAGATTGTAGAAAGTCAGTCAAGCACTCGTATTCATTGCTTTCTGCTTCCTGATTACGAATGCTATATGACCAACTGAGTGGCTGCAAGTTCCTGATGCCTTGGTTGTCATTCCATGAGGGAATGTAACCTTGAACTGTGAGGCAAAATAAACCCTTTCTCCCCGACACTCTCTTTGGATATTCTGTCACAGCAACAGGAAGAGATTATTATATCATGTGCTGTGTACAGTTAAACAGTTATGCATCCATAGCATTACAATTAGACTTATCACAGTCTCATACTCTTGTGATTCACCTTACAGATGAGAAAACAATAACACCAAGAATACATGCGTGTTGATCAGAGTTTTTATACAACAAGTAACTGTACTTCACAATGCTAAACCTTTGACTTCTGAGCTTCAGCCCTACTTGAAAGCAAGATATATAAAAACAGAAGAGAGACTTTGCAGTCTTTAGTATATTGGATTTACTATTTTATCTATTTTATCTATTTTAAGATTTTATCTATTTTATCTTGTCACTTCCTTGGGAACAGCTTTTGGTTTTGTTTTTTCCCTAGTTTATGTTTTTTCCATATTTTGGAAATAAGCCTATAACATTATTTTGGCCCTAGATTATTTTTGGTCCATTAGAACCCCAAACTCTAGACTATATAAGAAGATTGCTGTTACAGAAGTCATTGGCTGCAGACATTATTTTCTAGGAAATAATTTCTCATCACCTTTAGTAAGTATAGATTTATCTGCCCCTTTCCAGTCTATACATGAATTTGAATATATTTACTGTAGTTTACATGTTACAAAAAACAAAAATCCTATGCATGAAAAGCTGAGTCCCCAAAGTAGTACATCTGTTTTCCAGGCTTGTTAAGCCATTTGCTCTGTCATGAGATACACTTCATTGCCATGTGGCACCCTTATTAGAGGCTTAAAGAGATAAGCATGCCCACTTTTTAGATTGGAACCTCAAGATCTGTGAGTTAAATTAACCTTTTCCCATTGTAAGTTAATTATATCATGTATTTCATTATAGTAGCATAAAGCTGACACATATTTAAGATATTCTATTGTGTTTACCAGTAGAAATAGCCAGAAACTGAAGTGATACTATATATAGAAATAAAAGAAGTATTTCACTGAGACAATATTTAGAAAAAGTTGATAAATGAAATGTGTTTTTAAAAGATGTGTTCAAATGGCATCTAATTCTTAAAAAAAAAAAAGTAACCAGAAAAATCAATAGCCAGAAAAATTCCATATTACTAATAAGTGTCTGTGTATAGAATAGCTAAATTCTTAATGTTTATTAGTACTGAGTCAATTGTGAAATCTAAATATGAAGTGATGTTTTAAGCTAAACACTTCACTCATCTGTAGACTTACAATTTCTAAAACCCACTTTAACAAGGATTATTTAATGTGTCAACCTGCCTTATAGCCCACAGATCAAAGGTAGGGAAGGAAGATCATTACTATGACAAGGGGGATTAGCTAAGAAGTAGTTCTTAGTGTGACTCTAACAAAGCAAATGAAAGATACGTTTGACAAGAACTTCAAGTCTCTGAAGAAAGAAATTGAAGTAGACCTCAGAAGATGGAACACTCTCCCATGCTCAAGGATAGGCAGGATTAACATAGTAAAAATGGCCATCTTACCCAAAGCAATCTACAGATTCAATGCAATTCCCATCAAAATTCCACCTCAATTCTTCACAGAATTAGAGCAATTCTCAAGTTCATTTGGAACAACGAAAACCCCAGGATAGCCAAAACTATTCTCAACAATAAGAGAACTTCTAGGCAAATCACCATTCCTGACCTCAAGCTTTACTACAGAGTGATAGTTTAAAAAAAAAACCCTTCATGGTACAGAGACAGGCATGTAGATCAATGGAATCGAATTGAAGATCCAGAAAGGAGCCCACACACTTTTGGTCACTTGATCTTTGACAAAGAAGATAAAACCATCCAGTGAAAAAAAAGACAGCATTTTCAACAAGTAGTGCAGGTGTAAGTGGAGGTCAACATGTAGAAGAATGCAGATAGACCCATTCTTATCTCCCTGTACAAAGCTCAAGTCCAAGTGGATCAAGGACCTCCACATAAAACCAGATACACTGAATCTAATAAAAGAAAAAATGGGGAAGAGCCTTGAACACATGGACACAGGGGAAAACGTCCTGAACAGAACACCAATGATTTATACACTAAGATCAAGAATCGACAAATGGGACCTCATAAAATTGAAAGGTTTCTGTAAGGCAAAGGACACTGTCAATAGGACACAATGGCAAACCACAGTTTGCAAAATATTTTTACCAACCCTATATCTGATTATGGGGTAATATACAAAATATACAAAAAACTCAAGAAATGACTCCAGAGAATCAAGTAACTCTATAAAATGGGATACAGAGCTAAACAGAGAATTCTCACCTGAGGAATATTGCATGGCTGAGAAGCACTTAAAGAAGTGTTCAACATCTTTAGTCATGAGAGAAACACAAATCAAAACAACACTGAAATTCCACCTCACACCAGTCAGAATCACTAAGACCAAAAATTCAGATGACAGCAGATACTGATGAGCATGTGAAGAAAGATGAACATTCCTCCATTGTTGATGACATTGCCAGCTGGTACAACCACTTTGGAAATCAGTTTGGTGGTTCCTTAGAAAATTGGACATAGTACTATTTGAGGACCCAACTATAACACTCCTGAGCATATACTCAAAAGATACTCCAACATATAGCAAAGACACATGCTCCACTATGATCATAGCAGCCTTATTTATAATATCCAGAAGCTGGAAACAACCCAGATGTCCCACAACAGAGGAATGGATACAGAAAACGTGGTACATTTACACAATGGAGTACTACTTGGCTATTAAAAACAATGACTTCATGAAATTCACAAGCAAATGGATGGAACTAGAAAACATCATCCTGAGTGAGGCAACACAGTGACAAAAGAACACATTGGTATATACTCATTGATAAGTGGATATTAGGAATAAAACTCAGGATACCCATGAAACAATTCACAGACCACATTAAGCTCAAGAAGGAAGATCAAAGTGTGAATGCTTCAGTCCTTCTTAGAAGGGGGAACATGGAGGCAAAGTATGGAACATAGACTGAAGGAAAGGTCATCCAGAGATTGCTTCACCTAGGGAACCATCCCATACACACACACCAAACCCAGACACTATTTTGAATGTCAAGAAGTGCTTGCTGACAAGAGCCTGATATAGCTGTCTCCTGGGATGCTCTGCCAGAGTCTTACAGATACAGATGTACATGCTCACAGCCAACCATTGCACTGAGCACAGGGACCTCAATGGAGGAGTTAGGGTAAGGACTGCAGGAGCTGAAGGGGTTTGCAATCCATAGGAAGAACAATATCAACCAACCAAACCCCCCAGAGCTCCCAGGGACTAAACCACCAACCAAAGAATACACATGGAGGGACCCATGGCTCCAGCTGCTTATGTAGCAGAGGATGGCCTTGTCTGGCATCAAAGGGAGGGGAGGCCTTTGGTCCAGTGAAGGCTTGATGCCCCCGTGTAAGCGAATGCCAGGGGTGGAAGGGGGACTGGGCATGTGGGTGGGGGAGCACCCTGGGGAGGCATGCGGAGTGGGTGGGATGGGATGGGAGTTCCTCGCAGCTGAAATCGGGAAGGGAGATAACATTTAAAATGTAAATAAACAAAATAACCAATTAAAAATTCCAAAACAAGCAAACAAAAAACGAACAAAAAGTAGTTCTTTGGGGCATTTCCAATCTCTATTGTGAGAAGTTCAGTCCTATTGAATCCGCAGCAGTGGCTTGATACAAAAAAGCCATAAGGCTCTACTATATGCACAAGTCTGCTAAAGCAGCAAGAAGCAGCTGGAACACCTCCACAAGTTCTTTGGTGCATTTCCCTTCGAAGTCACAACTGAAGATCAGTAAAGAAAGCAAGGAAATCCAATGCCAGGGAGTCATCCACTCTCTGTGGATTATACTTATACACTTTCCAAAGATTATGTGTCCGCAAAAGAATCTGTTCCAGCAAAACATCAGATGCCTTCTCATCAGACAGCTTCCAGGAAAACACATGTCTGTACTCAGCAAAACATTCCATTGGACGTGTCTGCTTTGGGGAAAAACATCCTCTCATGTGTCTGCTTCAACAAAACATCCTCTCATAAGATAGCTTCCAGAAAAATTTCACATGACACAAATGAGTCTCCTACGAAACCAAAAATTACCACTTTACTTATCTACATGTTTTCTTTTTCAGGGAATCCTAAAATAAGGTTTTGGGTTCAAAATTTATCCAGTTATTTGTCCAGAATGGATGGTTTGTGTTTGGTTCTCTTAACATGAGTAAACTGACAGACAAATAAATGAATGAATGGAGAGTTCTCCAAGAACTTCAGAGTGAGTAAGTATAGTGTGTACTACTCTCCTTCAAATAAGAGCAGATCTGTTATAAAGTAAATAGAGAAAAGAAACAATTGACTTTGAAACATAAATTGGTTCAAGTTCTCTTGGCTATGATGTAACTTGTCCTAGTATAATCTACAGGAAGCGTAACACTTTTCTATTCTTGCCAACACTATAGAATGTTCTGGAACATAATGCCCTTAATATGACTTTATGTTCTAAATGAGAAATATTATCAGTATTTTAGTGTGAAAGTACTAAGGTCAGGATGACTTTATGAACACAAAGAAATTTTTAAGTTGATTTTGTATAAACCAAAGGAATTGAACACTAGTTATCATGTATTTTACAGTTTTTTTTCTAGAAGTATCACTATCCATTAGTCTTGGTATTTTATGGGGACTATAATCAGAGAGTAAGGAGAAATTAGAAATAATTGTATTTTCACATCACAAAAAAAAATGAGGGGAAAAATGAAAAGACAAGCTTGCACTGTGACATTTCTATCGAGCAGGAAGGGAAGCACATTCCCTTTATAACGCATTAAGATTAAGCTGTTGGTAGCTTGAGTTCACACTACCTGAGTGCTGCATGCAAACTTAAGCCATCTCATTGACTGCTTCCTTATGAACACTACTCAACAGAAGAAATGTAGAAATGCTCTAGAGAACAACATCTTACGACTTGTGGCACAACGTAAAGCAAGTCTCAAGTCAAAGGGAAAATGACTCAGTCTATAAAGTGGCTTATTGCTGAAGCATGAAGACGAAGGTTTAAATATCTATCGCTCACATAAAAAGCTGAGACTAGAACACAGTCTTGAGATCCCAGAGCTGGATAGGAAGAGAAAAGAGAAGGACCAGTGGACATTGCTTGTGAAAGTCTGGGTTCAATGTCTTTAAAAATTAAGAAGAGAGCAAATTAAGAAGACATTCTCCATCAACTTCCAGCCTGTGCAGCCACAAATAAACATGCAGATAAACATTCAAAGAAAGCTTCAGGGCAAACTGAGCACAGCCTAGTAAAATTTAAAACACAGTAACAATACAAGCAAGAATCACAAACAGCACCAAATATTAAAGACCAAGCCTTTAAAACTATCATTAACGTAAATTTTAAATATATCTTAAACTAGTATAAGAAATATTAAAATAATAATTTAGATCAAAAAGATTGAGAAAAATAAAAGAAATCTAAGAATGTGAAAGTAATAATTTTTATTAAACTTAAAACTAAAGAACACATTTAGCATTTATAAAGTGTAAGAAAAGAATGAAATGAATGATAGAGAATTATAATAAGAAGAAGGCCAAGATAGAATTTTGAGGGAAAGAAACACAATAGAAAGAATTTTTCACAACTATGAAGAGATAATGAAGATCCAAGAAGCCCAGTAATTTAAAAGTGATGAATATAGTGTCAAAATAAATCAAAAGTACATGTAAAGTAAATCCATGTTTAAATGCTTGATACTGAATTAAAATACACCAAAAACAATGTTTAAAGTCTTCAAAGCAAAATGATAATTATTAACAAAGCAATGATAAATAGATCAGTAACTGGCTTCTGTGAATGCATCAAAAGCTTAGGCATAGTGGGACATCTCTGACATGTTGAAAGATAGCAGCCTGTAATTTACAACCAACAAAAATTGTCTTTTTCAAGAATGAAGAAAAACAGATATTTCAAAGTGATTAAAACTGAGGTTTCTGATGAAAAATCCACATGTAATAAATTCTATAGAGAAGAAAAACTTTCAGAGAGACAGATGGGATGACTTGCTCTGTACATGCAGGCAAAAAAGATTGTGAATATATGGAAAAGCCTTTGTAAGTCAAGACACTAGAATACTATAAGCTAACTTTGGATACCACCATTTTTATAATCAGTCACTTAGCTGGCACGAACATGGCTAAACCAAAATACTTTCTCCTGTGTTTAGTAGTTTATGATGATTATATTGACTTCACCATCTTGATAGGATCAAGAGGACAGTGAAAGAATGGGGGGTAGGAGGATTCAGACGACTGTGGAATGTAGGGAGCATGTTCTTTCTCTTATCACTACCATACAGAAAGCAGCGCCAATATTGTCTGAAGTATAAAATGCCCTTAAAAAATCATTTTAAAAATAGTACCAAAGGCATGAGAGTTGAAAACATGCTGTTTAGGAAAAGAATGAAGATATTAACGAATGTTAGACTTCAATAAATTATACATTTGCACACTGAAATGCATATCAACTAAAATAGTAGAGAAACCCTCTAAAAAGAAATAACATGAATGATATCAAAAAGTAAAGGAAAGAAAATCGACTGATGGTCGATGCTGCCTTGTGGATGTTTTTAGACAGAGTGTATGCCAGTGGAGAGAAAGTGAGAACTCCTTGTTTGTTATCTTCTCCCCTCCTGGGATGTTAACTTAAGCCTTTTCCATGGCTGCCACTTCCACAGCATACAGTGGTGTGGTTCTAATTTTGGCAGCTGACCCAACAGGCTCTATTAGCTGAAATTCTTGTGTTTCTCTGAAGCTCAGGCAGAGTAATAGCTTCCCACTGCTGCTACACTTGCCCCTTCCCTCTGCTACTGCAGGCCGACATGAAGTTATATTTATGCCATGTCAAAAATAGTCTCTGCTACCCGTTTTGTCTCCTGTCTGCTACTAAGATATCGTTGTAAAAGGTAAACTTTAAATTCTTTTCTTAATCTCCCCACTTCCTCTTTTTTTATTGGATATTTTATTTACATTTCATATGTTGTCCCCTTACCCCATCCCCCACCCACCCGGGAACCCCCAATCCCCTCACCCCTCCTCCTTCTTCTCTGTGGATGTAACCTCTATCTACCCCCCCACTCCCACCTCCCCGCCCTCAAAATTCCCACCCCCTGGGGCATCCAGCCTTCATGAGGTCAAGGTTCTCTTCTTCCACCTATGCCCAGCAGGGCCCTCCCACTCTTACATATTCAACTGAAGCCCTGGATCCCCCCCTAAGTGCTCCCAGGCTGGTGGTTTAGACCCTGGGAGCTGTGGTTGGTTGGTATTGTTGCTCTCCTCATGGTGCCACAAACCCTTTCAGCTCTTTCAGTCCTCACTCTAATTCGTCCATTGAGAACCCCATGATCAGTTCAATGGCTATTTGTGAGCATCTGCCTCTGAATATGTCAGACTCTTGAAGGCCTCTGAGGAGACACACTTCCTTTTAACCTTTGCTTCTGCAGTAACTGCATTATAGTAAGATTTCCTCCAAATTCTCTCACGGGGAGTAATTGTGTTAGTAATCCCGGGGAGGGAATACAGTTTTTGAAATTAAACATTGTAGCCTCTGTAATCTGGGAAAACAGACCTATCCTCTGGAGAGTCAGCTGTATCCTGAGTGCTGATAGGTATGCATTTAATCTTACAGTTGCAAAGTCCAAGAGGGTGGCAGCCATGCGAAAGTCAGTTTCCAATACCACGACCACAGATTTAAACATAAAAGAGTGCTGTATATTCTGAGAAAAATAAGCACATTAACTTTTCTGGTAGAATGTTCAAAGAGTATAATGTCCTGTACCAACCAAGGCTTCCTGGAGACAATAAGCTTCTTTCTATAAAAAGCAATTATTTCACACAAAAAAATTTAAACCTTGAATGGAAGTATATTAATATTTTGTTTGCTTGTTTGGTCAATAGCCCATATTACTTGTGCATCTTCAGAATTCCCTTGGTTAATAACTTAAAATTCTCTGTAGAGTGGAAAATCAACTTCTTAAAAAGTTCTTATCTCATTTAACACTGCCTATTAGGCAATGTCAAAATATCCAACTCCAGATATTTTGTTTGTATAAATAAATAAGAAAATAATTTCATAATCATGATTCAATTTTGTTAAGGCATTAACAATTCTTATGTGATGTGCAACACTTAGATGTTACTGCTTTCCACTAATTGATATAATCTCAATATATTAAGCACATTAAAATTAAAAAGTCCAAGAAGAAGCAATGCGGGAGGAGACAGTAAAGGAAGACCCACACTAGATAATTTTTAATTTTAAATTCTATAATAACTTCTGGGCAGTGGTGGCGCACGCCTTTAATCCCGGCACTTGGGAGGCAGAGGCAGGAGGATTTCTGAGTTCGAGGACAGCCTGGTCTACAGAGTGAGTTCCAGGACAGCCAGGGCTACACAGAGAAACCCTGTCTTGAAAAACCAAAAAAAAAAAAAAATCCTATAATAAGTAATACATACCTATAAATAATATATATATGCATAAACATGTAGTGTTTCCATGCAAATACAAACTATATGTTCAAATTAGCTTAAACACAGCAATCTCGTCAAATATTTAGCATTTATAATGAATGTGTTAAAATATTTTTCTTGATACTTGAAATATGCAATAAATTATCATTGTGTACATCTAACCTACTGTGCAGCAGCATATCCTATGCTTTTCCTCCATCTAACTATAACTGAGTATTCATTGATTAGATAATGTATTCCTACCATTATGTCCATTAGTTTTTCACACAAGACTATGCGTCGTAAACAGCAACACCTAAAAGTGCTTACATTTGCATGGACTATAATATGTTAGATTTGGACACTTTATAGATGCCAGTTCCTATTTTAAAATTAAGATATTTGAGAGTTGTATGATAGATTTTTTTTTAAACTTTTTCAGTGAATTTTTATTAACAGTTGCATCATGACTTATGGTCCCAGGGTAGGGGCGATCATATATATAATATAGCAGCGTTCCCTTTTACTATTCCAGGAGAAGAGCAAAGAAGAGAGGAGAGGTGAGTGGAGCCAGGTCAGACCTTCCCAGGAAATGTGCCTTCTGCTCTTAGGTCATCCCAGGCTGAGATTCATGATTACAGGGCAGAGGGACTTGAACATGCACCAGAACCACTTATACCTAGAGACATCACAGCCCTTTGAGGTCATTTTTGTCTCACATCTCACAGTGGTATAAGTCCAGGTAACTCTGCCAGCAGTTCCTTATTTTGTTCTGATTTGGGAAGCGGCTGTTCAATAGGGCAGTTTTGTAGTTCTCTGATTTTAGTCTTGATGTCTTCAGTCATGATGCTGACTCCTACAGACTGTCCCGGAGCAGTGTCACTTCAATGTGACCCTTAGAGCTCGTTTTTTGTTTTTTTTTTAAATCACATTTTTACATTTTCACTGTAGAAAACCATACCCAGTAGAAAAATTGAGTATTAAAAGATAGAAATCTCATAAGACAATTCACTCTACACAAAATCATTTAACATTTTTTTAAATGATTAAATAAATTAAACGGAGTGATATAGAAAGCTGGATGGCTAACCTGTTTTCTTTTTCCACTGTGATAAAATTCAGCGTTGATCTATGTAAATATCTAACGAGAAAATGAATGTTAAGGAAAAAGGATAATGTATTCGTAGAGATCAATGGGTTAAGAGTTGCAAGGAGCATTTCATATGCGTTTGCTTTAGTCTTTCCACATATAATAAATACAAACCAGAAAGATGAAGTCATAGCTCACCTTGTGGTGGCAGAGTCTCATTCATACCCTACGGTCTCCTTGCTAATAGAACTGGAGCACAGGGGGCAATGACATCCACATTGGTGATAGATGAAAGAGCTTTTCTCCTCTTTCCAGCTTCCCAGAACAAGACTCACCATTTTAACAAGATCTCACGATGACTCTATAAACACTGAAATCTGAAAAGCACTATTCTACATGTTTCACCTGACATTTGAGTTGTTTTCTGCAGCCAGTTGCCTGGGAATGTAATATTTAGTTTAAAAGAAAATAACTCAATGGTTGGTGTTTCTACAATTCTTGATTCTCCAGACATGTACTATTTTATGACAGAGGGTTTTCCTTAAAAAATGAGAACATTTTTATTTTTAATATTATCATATAAATATAGCATTTCATCTTCATTTTCCTGTCTCCAAGCCCTTCTATATGTGCTTCCCATACTCTTATCCTAATTCCTGATGTCCAAGGTTGGCTTCAAACTAAGATTACAAGATCCAATTCCATTCCTGGCCATGTTATCAGATTCTAGATCACATATCTAAGTTTTAGATTGATTTAAGATTGAAGAACTGAAAAAAATTCAGAATCATTTTGATGGCTCTAAACAATGTAAAGTTTTACTCTTAAAGTAATTAATGTCAAAGATAAACTTGTTATTTTCAGGAAGCTGAGATTGGAGAAGACTCTCTCGTCAAAAAATTTTGGTGTTTTCGTGAATGCTTTACTCATAGAGTAAGTACAGATGAATGTGACGTGGTACCATTCTAAAATCCAGTGGTCAGGATTTGATGAGGAGAAGGGAGAACTCTGCAACTGGATGGGTACTGCTGGTAATAACAGAGATGAGAAAAGGAACAGGAAAATGGCCCCTTAGCTGGAAATGTCAGAAGAAAACTTTGTAAATTTAATTTACCTCGAGTTCCTAAGTTTCTCCAAACTGTCAAGTTTACTATAACTAACAAATTTTAAAGCAAGCATCCAGAAGGCCTTTAAAGCTAACACTGTGTATGGGGTCTTGCCTAGCAAAAGTAGAATTCTTAAAGATGCATTTTAAAAGCATGCCTGCTATCACTCTCCTTTTAAAAACCTTCCAGGATTTCCGAGGAAAGGAAATCACCGCTATTGGAATACTATCTTTCACAGAGTTTGTTTTACTAAAATCAGTAATAAGTTTTATTCAGCCCATTTTCTAAGGAATTTTGGCAAATCCTACAGAGACGTGCATGTGATTCAGTAACAGGCCTCAGCTGAGATGTTATTCTCTTCCTGCTGTGTTTATTGGTACTAAAATTCATTATAAACCCAAAGGAATTTATTTTTATGTTGCAGAATTATGGTTATTCAGGCTTCATGGATTCTTGAGTGCATCTGTCAAGTGACAATTGGGAAAGTGTAAAAATATGCTAAAGTGTGCTATTAGCATTCTTCATCTCTACTAGTGATGGGGTACAGAAAATTTTAAAGTGGTTTTGTTTTGCCTTATAGTTTTAATTTTTCTTTTATTTTTTCACAAAGTACTTTCTTGGAGACATTCAACAACAAAACAGCTTTGATGCATGGAAATTACTTTTTACAAGTCTGAAGTATCCTTGGTGTAGAAGGACCTACACTATGTGACTTTCTGGGCAGGGGGCATTCATGTCTGTACATAGGGAAGAACAATAAACACTTGGGGATAAAGATATTGGAGTTGCTTTAACATGGAATCAACTTTTCCATCTGGTCTAATTTGGTAAGCAAGTGGGTGTCTCTATTTTGCCAATATATGACTAAGTATTATGCAGGAACTTTTCTTGGGCTAAATCCTACAGAGGCCAAGGAGGTCTTGGGATGGTGATGACATGTTCTATTTATATAGTGCAAAGCCACTATTGCTTAAGCGTTTATTCCCATGGCTTTCTCAGAATGATTGATCGAGTCTGTTGATAAGAACTTAGAAACTCAAGGACCGTTAAGATCATGAGCAAAGATCTAAACTATGATAAAATAAAAAGGTAAAATGATATCTCCAACAAAAAAGAAAGACAATTGTTCCCCTCCAAATAGACATGCTACTATTTAATTTTTTTTATTGCTGGGGTGATGCTTTTATTAATTTAGTGATAAGTATTTAAAATGAAAAAATCTCTTTGTTTGAAATTCTGTATGTAATTCTCGGCTTTTATTTCTGAATAATATTTTATATTTGAGTAACTTTTACTTCTGACAGCTAACAATATTTTGCCTTAGTAACTCAAAAGTGTTATAAGTACGGACAAAGATTGGCCTTGAGACAGGTGCGGCAGTCATGATGTCTGCATAAATTATAAACCTCGGGCATTTTAATATCATAAAATTTAAAACATCCTTCTTTCTGTTCCCATTTGCTGTATTTGTATAAAGTTAGACATTTGGGGACTTAACAGGCAATAGGAATGTCATGGTAGATTTTTTTTTTTTTTTGCCTTCTATGTTTAAGACCTTATGTTTGATCTACTGCACTGCAATAAAGAACACACACACTCACACAATTGTCTTGTAACTATTTTCTGACATGCTCTAGGTTGTCTCCCTTCATTCCTTTCTTTCTCTCTTTTTCCTTTCTTTTGTTTCATTTTATTTTAGTATTTTTTTACAAGGTTCCTCTTTAGTTCTGGCTGTCCTGGAACTTACTCTGTTGACTAAGCTGGTCTCCAATTTGGAGATACCCCTGCCTCTGCCTATCAAGTGCTGGGATTAAAAGTGTGTCCCTACCACCACCAAGCTTTCTTTGTTTTAAATTCCTGTCATGGGTTGAAGGTTTTCCCATTTCTGTAAGCCATTTTTTCTGCTTTAATTGCTTGTGGTTTTGGTAATGTATTAAAATTTGAATTTTCTCTGTATTTTCTTTAGTCATTTTAGAATTTAGGGTATTTTAGTTATATCATTAACCCAGGTTGAATTACTTTTATTAAAATACTTTATTCTATGTGAATTTCATGTGTGTGTGTGTGTTATCTACCTACCATATTGTCTCTACAACTCCCCACAGACTGCATCAGCATATCCCTCTTCCAATTTTGTGTCTTTGAGTCTCTCATTGATATGAGAATGGTACTAAAAGAAAGAGTAAAAGGCATGGAATTTATCAGAGGGTTTTGAAAAAAACGGAGTACAAATGATTGAAGAAACACCTTTCAAAAAAAATGTTCAACATCCTAAATCATCAGGGAAATGAAAATTAAAACTACTTTGAGATTTCCTCTTACCCAGTTCAGAATTGTTAAGATAAAGTTTAAAAAGAATGAAATAAAAGAAAAAAGAAAAATATTTTTAAAAAGACAAATGCTAGAATGAAAGTGGCAAAAAAAGGAATATGTATTTACTGCTGACAGGGTTGTAAATTGGTGCAGTCATTGTGTAAATCAGTGTGACAGTACCTCAAAAAGCTAGGAATACACCTATAGCATGATCCAGCTATCCCATCATCAGTATATATCCAAAGGACTCTATACCTCCTCTTCCATGTTCAATACTGCTCTATTCACAACAAAATGCAGGAGATGGAAAAGGACTAGATGCCAGCAACTGATGGATAGTTGATAAAAAGATATAGTACATTTACACGATGAACTATTATTCAGCTGTTAAAACTCAAATTAAGAAATTTCCAGGCAAATGGATAGAATTGGCATCAATCACTCTGAGTCAGAAAACCAAGACCCTAAAAGACAACATTTTTTTATCTCATTTTTGGATGTTAGCTGTGAATCTTTACATATGTTTGTTTCATTTGTAATACTCATAGAGATCAGAAAATTACTAACATGTTATTTGCAGGGATGGGAGGATTCTCCAGGGAGGAGATATAGGATGCATTGTTATAAAATGTTAAAAAAAAAACAGATAATGGAACATGAACGATTAAATTGGGGCTAGGGAGGAGAAGGAATGTTAAAAAAAAGGGGGAATATGGGGAGAAATAAATAAAAATATATCATATGTAGCCCAACTGCTCTAGAAGCCTATATGTGCACGTGCAATTGTGTGTGTTCATAGATGTGTGTTTGTGTATGTATGTTACAAGGGTATATGCAAGGCATATATATATATATATATATATATATATATATATATATATATATGCTCAAGCTGAGCTAGCTAACCCAAAATGGTGCAACAATATCTATATTAGACCACAAAGGCTAATATATAATCTCACCATACCAGAAATGAATTGTTTCTTTTGGAGTTGTTGGTCGATAAACTCTGATAGAGCCCAAATATTACAGGCTATTGCCAATGTTCTTGATGATACTCCAGAACTTGTCAGTAAGACCCTTTTGCTGAGGAGATTACATATTTGAGGTACAGAAAATTTTAAAATGATTAGATATTCAGCCAGTTCTGACATGGAAGCAATGTTGTTTCTTTTTTAAATTACAACTTATTGAAGAGTATATCTTTTCCATATTTTGTGTTCACAGAATCATTCTAAAAGATCAATTAGACAATAAAGTGTGTATTCATTTGTTGCCTCTCTATTTTGTTCTATTGATGTATGCATTTGTTCTTCTAATCAGAGGACTGAGTTAGCCAGAGCCAAACTGACTCCATGACAAGCTGCAAACCAGGAGTTTGGGAGACTAAGCTGAAGTTTCTGTTTCCCAGAACTGGAAAAGTCCAAAACATGTCAATTCCAGGAACCCCCCCCCTGCCCCCGCCACCACTGGCAGCCAATCAGTTAGCTGCCCTAACACCTAGTTTGAGTCAAGAATAGTTAATCAACAAAAGTCCCCCAAATCCCCCAGAGCCTAACCAATCACAAAGGCACCTATACCCTTGGAGATAGAGTCAACCAATCAAGGGAAAGAAAGGTAAAAGTCACCCAGTCCTACTCTAATAGGCATTAAATTGACCCTGCAAGTCCACCATTCTGTCTTCCATGCCAATACATAGTAGACCAGTGCATGCAGGTTCTCTGCAGAATAAACACTCTTTGGTATTGCATACTATTTTAGTCTAGGGTATATCATTCTTCATGAGTCAGAGACCCTTACATTACAAGGACCATACAAATTTGATTATTGCAGTTTGTGATAAAATTTGAAATCAAGAGATGAAGATGCCTCAGTTTGAATAATTTAATATTTCAATATTTGTCTATTTAGGGTTAATGTTGTAAATTTTGCTTGTATTTCCTCACATGGAGGGATGAGATGGAGAACTTTACCAAAGCTGTACAAATACATGGCTCAGGCTGAACCTAGAGTACTTCTTTCTATGTTCTAACTATCCCTAGACTTCAGACTGGGTGCTTCTAGCCTCTGTACAATCTAATCTTCCAAGCTAAGTCAATTTCACTGAATTGATCTGCTGGGCCTTATATTAACTTTGGTAATATATTCTGATATTCTGGTTCCTTCTCATTCTCTGGCTCATTCTGTCTTTATCTATGTCTTGTTTCTCTTTGCCACCTGTCTTTGTAAAACCATCTTACTATAAACAATCTCTCTCTCTCTCTCTCTCTCTCTCTCTCTCTCTCTCTCTCTCTCTCTCCATCCTCTCTACTGTTATGTAGCCTCTCTTCATTTCTTGTTCTCCTGTGAGTTGGTAGATCCAATCTTTGACTTATTCTTTCAAATCTTTCTTTGATTAATAACTTTGTTCCTCAAATAGGGGTCACTTTCAAACATGGCAGCTTCCTTCTAAAAACTAATCTTACCTTCATTGCTAGGGATTAAAGTGTGTACTAAGGAAGTATCTGTAATCCAGCCAGATCATACTATAATCCTGGGCATGTTTGCATTCTAGCCGTATGTGATCTAGCAAATTGGATGTGATCCTTTGCGTGAGCAGGCATGTTGGTAGATTAAAATTCCTCTATAACTATAGTAACACATGATTATCAGATATGATTTTATTAAAGCATACACTTAGAAGTTTGTAATTGAAACTAGCACTTTGAACAGCAAGTTCACGTTAATTGTATTTGGTCTGATAAATTAACTATCAAGCCTTGAAAATCTTCAGCAATCTTTCCTATGTTCTGACACTTACGTATGTGACAAAGCTCCAAAGTCCTTTTCAAAGAAGAGGGAATCAGTTTTACCTTTTTTGGGTGGGGGAGCAGGGGGGGTCAATACTAGTGGGATGATCAGTCCTCAAATAGCTAGATCAGGTAGAAAGAAATGTATAAACTTGAACTCATTTGTTGTGCACATCACTGATTAAGAGACATAGTTTGAGCTAGGTGGTGGGAACACATATCTTTAATGCAAACACTTGGAGACAGAAGCAGGTGGGTCTCTGAGTTTGAAGATAGCCTGGTCTACAGAATGAGTTCCAGGGCATCCAGGGTTACACAAGAAAACCCTGTCATTGAGCCTATGAAAAAGAAATACTCTGGTAACTTAGCTTCATCAGCTCCCTCTGCCTCCTTGATATAGGAGTGAAGGGAAATTAAAGTGATGGAGGGCCAGCCTGTTCACAGCTGTAAAGATATGCTGATAAGCTATGTAAGCTGAGAGTCCATTTAAGTCATCACCTCCTCACGCTGGGAAAAGATAAAAAGGAAGGAGTTGGCTTTTACAGCAGAGAAACATCTCCTCCTTCGAGTTTTCTGCCAGAATGAGTAGTTTCTTTTTAGATTTATGGCTTATAATCTTTATGTTCTTATGGACGCAGAAGAAATTAAAGACTAGCCAATATTTCCTTTTTTAAAAAAATTGTTACATTTTAACATTTAATAATTACTAATACACTATGTAATTTCACTATATAAAAACTATACACACAATATAATTTCACTATATTTTGCATGGAGGATCCACCACAAAAATGTGCATTAAAGCAAGAATAATTAAAACCCAGACCTGTTGTTTGCTTTTCTCAGTCTCAGTTCACTAGGAAAACGAGTTTATACTGTCCAATTATGTGGAGTAGAGGAAAGGCGTAGATACAGGCCTTTAGATAGAGTTAGCCAGACACTAACAGCCAGCACCTGAAGAGCACTGTTCTTGACCACAACCCTGCCTAGCCATCCATGTGGATTTCTGTCAATGGCTTAGGAAGTCTCATTAGAGAAATGTCTCTCTCTAGCTGAGGCACAGTTCCAGATATGCATTCCATCCCAAAGACAGGGAGCACCTTGATCTTCCTTGCCAAAAATCCCCAAAATTAAATACTAAAGATCTGTTCCACACAAAGTTGGATTATGTTTGTCTATAGCACTCTAAACCCGGAAGGAAACAATGTAGTGTGAGTTGTTTCTGTTCAGTGAGAGATGATCAGAGCTATGCTTGTCTGAAGAATGGAAACTTCAAATCCAAAGGCAAAAGATTCCCAGAATGAACTATCAACTGATAGAAGTGGGTTCTGGTTTTCCATTTGCAGTAGTCAGTCCATGTTGAAGGAATGGTACACAGGCTTTCTCTACATTTCGAGGTCCCTGGGATCTGTACCCATCCCCAGCCACCTGCATCTGTTCTGGGCCTTCAGCAATTTCTGTGACTGAATAATCTTCAAGAGTTAGTGAAGGATCAAAAAGCAAAGGTGACAGAGGGTATGGCATACCATCACCCACAACATCCAAGTCCTGCTCACTATAATATGTCTGTGAAGGCTACTGGAAATTCAGTGGACAGCAGGGATCTTCAGAAAGGCTTACAGAAACTGGTTTGTTGCAGGATACCTCTTCAGATCCCTGGCAGTATTTGAAGAGAACCTGATTTGTATCCTGGCAGATATGGGTAAGGCAATATCTAGTCATCTGAAGAGACTGATTGGAGCAGTGAGCATTATCCACAAAGGCTAACTATCCCTGACTGAAACGAGTGGTATGAGCCTGTTGACCAGCCTCATCTGTAGCCAACATTCTACGTTCCTTCAGCTGCCTGTATTGTAAGGCTTCTACTTCATTACACTGACAGTGTCACCTAAGACATTTTAGTCACTAAATTCTCTCTCTATTTGGCCAAAAGTACCTTTGGGTCAATCAGGAGATTACTATCTAAATCTTCACCTTCCACTTTCCAATTACATAAATAACGGCATTTCTTCCCTTTAAACACATGTTGTAGTCGTTTAAATCAATGTACACAGATTGCAAACGGGTTAGCTTTTCTCTCACAATAAGAGTCGTTTCTTCAGCTTCATAGATACCAGCATGTTTTAGGGGATCTTCTTGACCTGTCTATGCTATCACCTTCACCTCTCCATGTCTGATCCACAGTAATGGGTTCCTGGTCTCCACCACTCCAGCTGTCTTCATCCAATGTCCAGGGAACTAGCTTTATTTTGGCTACTCTCTGGGGTCTGCAAGCCCAGCTCTGTTTTAGCATATGAGCTCAACTGGCACAAGAGGGTTTCACTCATAGGGCCTGGGGTGCTCTTCTTCATTTGAGCATGAAGTGCTAAGGCATTCCTTCAAACATGTTCAGCACAGAAAGACACCTCATACTTCTTCTCGGGCTTTTGGGCAGCCCTGAGGCACCTTTTTCTATTCTTCATTGAAACGTAACTACCTTGTTTGAAGGGTATGTTCTCATCTTCAAGAATATGCTTAATTCAGAACTCCTGAACCTCCAGACTTGGGTGTGAACACAGGCAGTGACTGAACAAACAAGAAAGGAGCTCTTGGGATCCGCGCACTGGGGTGATCCTCCCCAGATTTGTTGGCAAGACATGAATCCGAATCCTGTTCATATCAAAACCTTCTCTCAACTAGCCTTCTGCTCTTGCCAATATTTCTTTCAGTATTTTGAGCAGTTCTGTTTGACTTGGAGTCTTCTAGGGATTGGTAAAAATGTAACAGAAAGTATATTTAATCTCAAGATTCATAAGGAGTCACAAATGTACGCCATCATTGACAAATATGAATGATGTCAGGGATGTACACTGTTAAATGCAGAATCAAGACAGGACTCCTATGTCTCTGGAGACACAATCCATCTTCTCAAGAAATCCTCTAAATCAATAGCCAAGTATTCATGGAGGATGGAAGGACTCTTGTGAATGAAGAAGTTGAGAACTCTTGGTTTCCACAAAGTTAATCCTCATTGTCTTTTTGTGTGTTTGCATCTCTGCCTTTGTCTCCTCAATGTCTCCCTTTAAGAATACTATCATCTTAAAAACGTCCTCTAGTAAAACACAGAAACCAAGCACAAAACAAATAAACAAAACCCCAAACTGGTTAACTTCACATATTGCAGATGACCCATAACTTATACTGAACTGTTAGTTTTTACTTATTAGCCAAAGTTTTGAAATGTTTTAAAATTTTCTTATCCTTCAAAATTACTCTTAAACTGCTACACTTATGAGACGCAAGAGGAGGAAGCACTAACCAAGCTTGTAGTCTAACTGATGCTAAACAAAACAAAACTTTTGGTCAGCTATCTTTATTATCAGTCTGAGTGTAGATCAACATTTCAAGCACCTTCCAGTTTTTTAATGCTGTTAACTAGATCTGGAGGAAAACTGAGTGTGTATATGCACTGTCCACTTATTACCCGATTGCATACCCTATTAAGTAGAGGGGCAA
This sequence comes from Grammomys surdaster, assembly GCF_004785775.1. Lineage (NCBI taxonomy): Eukaryota > Metazoa > Chordata > Mammalia > Rodentia > Muridae > Grammomys > Grammomys surdaster. Next base: position 1,105,707 of record NW_021620984.1, read on the forward strand.
AGTGATTCTTGCTATACAGTCATCAAATAACCAGATTCTAATTCTTTTTCAAGGTTCTTTGAATGAGCAAAAAAATTTCAAGTGATCCATTCAAGATACTGCTGCTGAACTAAAGTGTTTAACAAATGCATGAAAGGCACTGTTTCAGATTTCTCACTTTCCTTAAGTCTGTAATAACTTTCTGACAGTAAGTATTGGAAAAAATAGTAATATCTTGCCAAGAACTTGAGCATTTCAAAGGGAGAACTAAGGAGAACATTTTGATTTCTATAATTAGCCTTAAAGGTAAGTTTTGCAAAGCTATTTATTTTTTCACTTCAAAACATTGGCAAGTATTTGTGAATGAGCAATGTGCATTCTTTTATTATTATTCTTTTTGTTTTTCTCATAGTTGTTAAAATTAATCAAGTGATTAATATTGGGGAAGTTTCCAGAATCTCTTGATAGTTCTTATCATCTAAAGACATTTGATACCAATGTAATGATCTCATTGACTGCTTATTTGTAGATGGACAGCAAAGGTTAAAGATGGGAGTGGACGTGAAAGTCAAACTCCCCACCTGATATAAGGAAGAAGATAGTTTGGTGTCAGTAGAATGGCTCAGACAGTAATGGTATTGGCTGCCAAGCCTACAGTCTCAATTCAGTCTTCAAGAGCTACATTGTGGATGAAAGAACTAGCTCCTAAATAGTTGTCCTCTGACTTCCACAAGCATATACCTACCCCCAGGCATGGATGCACACAACATAATAAACAACAAGCAAACGAGTAAGTAAAATTAAACAGAAGATAAGATTTTCCCTGAGATGTTTGAAGGTTACAAAATTGTCTGTGTGAGCTTTCCAAATAAGTTGTACACCCAGAATCTCATGTGAAAAAATTGTCTCATCATAAACTGTAAAAAAAATCATGAAGGAAAATATATTGGCTGCTACTCAACAGAAATTGTTTTATAATCTAAGGAACACCTAAGAGGTACCATCAATCACTCTCAAGGAATTTGGAAAGTACAAAATATTAATGTATTTTCAGCTAAACGTCTCTCTGGCACTTTTCACCAAAATAAGCAGAGGATGTTAGACTCTGGAAGGCAAATGATGTTCCTTCTTATGCTTGTATGTCTGAGCAGTTCTCTTATTTCCAAGTTACATGGAATAGTACTTATTACCACAAAGGCAGTGTCACAGATGCGATGGTTTTACACAACTGACAATATACACACTCGGATCTTTTATAATGCACAAAAGCAAATCAGATCTTTAATCTAGAGGAATGATTTATCTATATTACCCTGAATGATAAGAAAAATTTCCCATTGTTCCAGAAAGAGACACTACATTTCTCAAAGCTGTTCACTTATAGACATCTTTCAAAAGATTGCCTGGGAAACGGGGGCGGGGGCGGTAATTACTGTTTTGTTTGTAAGAGGTTGTGATCTGAAGACCTTTGATAGTATTTCACTGATCTAAAAGGCAACTACATTTACAGCCAGTCAATATGGTTTTTCAATAGACCTCCTTTTATAGTCTATTTTAATGTCAATAATTGTAAACCCTATTTCAGCTATACAATCCCTTCACATTAACACCTAGCTTAGTATATGTAGTGGGAGGTATTAGAAAAGAAGTATCTGGCTGGCTCTGAGCTTAGTCACAATGTTCCTGCAGTAATGTCGCTACCGGCAGGTTGCCTGGTCCTAGCTGGGTGTTTTCTGGACTACTCCCTCCAGCTTGACCAGTCACTGTGCTTTCAGGTCCAGTTAAGTCATCCCTGGAGCCACTAGTTCCTTCACAGCAATAACTACCCAGTTGTCTGCAGACCCATCTTCCAGTAACCCAGTAAATCAAAACTCTAGATGCTTAAAGTTAACCAATGGATTTATATATATCAATAAAATCTCAATACACAAGATGCTCACACAACTTAGAAAGTTATCCCAATATTCCTAACCTTTAGATTACATATCTACCTATTTACTTGAAACCACTCAGGTCCATGACCGCTGCCATTTTGCCTTCATTGCTCTCTCAGTGTTTCTCCCTGCTTCTCTGTTTTTACCACCCTTAGCTCCACCTCCCTTTTCCCTATCCAATCATAGGCCTCCTGTTGCAAATAATTTGGATACGGATACGGAAATTTCTACCACAAGTATATAAATGAGTAGAAGGAAATGTACTCAAGGGGCAGGCAATTTTTAGAGCCATCTGGAAATTCTGCCTGCCATCCTAGCCCTTTATCACTCTCTGAAGAAGTACAGTTGTCACTATCACCCTTTAAATTTATGTATGTTTTATTATACCCTTAGTTTATCTGCCTACCATTGATAGCTTTCTTACCAGAGGAACAAAGGGATTCTTTCCAGCCTCAAAGATGCAGGAGTCTGCACTATTGGGTGGTTCACGCCAAGCTTCCCAGTGACATAAACCATTAGAACTCAACTGCATCTTTATTATCTTAGATAAGTTGTAAAACAGCTAACAGTATACTAAATATATACATAGAGTTCTATGACTCCCTCAGCATCCCATGTCTGACCCTCAGGACAATAATGATGAGAGAGATAGGTCAACTGCTAATATGCTTGCCTACCGTGTTAGGGCTTTGTTGTTGTAAAAAGACACCAGGACCAAGGCAACTATTATAGAGGCAAACATTTAATTGAGGCTTGTTTACAGTTTCAGAGGTTTAGTCTATTATCATCATGGTGTCTATCATTGCAGAATACAGGCAGACATGGTGCTGAAGAAACTGGGAGATCTACAACTGACCTCTCATCTTTTTCAGGGATTTTATTAAGTGTATACTTTGTTATTATTGGTTTTGTTACTTATTTGAATAAGGCAGTTCATTGAATAAAATACATAAATCCAGAAACTATTTAACATGTATTCTTAGATTCTTAGAGAACAGAGGCTCTAAGAAAAGAAAAACCACATTTAGGTTAAACATTCTATCAGGCTGAATAACTGATTCAAATTCTGTGATTGTATAGAGTTTGGATGTTGCAGATCCAGAGTCACTTGTAATCCTTCAGTAACCCATTTATCTGCATCTGATCTAATATCCATTTTAACTATCAGGTAAAACTTTTAAAGTGTATTTTGGCAGCTAGGAAAAGACTCTTCTGCAGGCAGTCAGGAATAGGCTTCCTTCTGCACTGGGTGGAGCCTGAGTACAGGAGGCCTTAAAGCCAACCTACATAGTGATGTACTTCCTTCAACAAGGCCATGCCTCCTCCAATAAGGCTACACCTCCTCCAATAAAGCCATACCTTCAAATAATGCCACTTCCCACTGGCCAAGCATATTTAAGCCACCACACCTAATAAGCCTAAGAACCTGTGTTTGATAAATAGAATGTACATAAAGAAAGCCAAGTGTGTGGAAACATGCTTGTAATCCCAGTGCTGCAGATGCTGAGACAGTGAGATCTTCAGGGTTCCCTAGACAACCAGCAAAGCCTACTTGGGAACCTTCAGACCAGTGAGAGACATTGTCAAAAAATATGTAGACAGCATACCAGGGTGCCGAGTGGCTTATTTGAGTCTCTGTTGGATAAACATACTTAAAACAAATTATAACTACTGAGTCTCCAAAAGTTCCACATCTTAGCCACTTTGGGTCCATCAGGTCAGGTTTTCCTATAATTGGCAAGTACGAGACAGATATGACAATTTACTTAGTTGCTGTAAGCTAATCTAGATCAATCAGTTATGACAGAGGAATAGTAGCCAACAAACATTACTATCAATAAGAATGAATCAACAGTAGCTGCAAACACTCAAACATACAAAGCAAATCAAAATACGAGCAAATCTTTGATTGTCTTTACCATTCTCACACACATATTAAATTTCTTCAATTGGAAAGTTGAGTTAGCTCAGACTCATTCAGCAGCCTTTGACGAAGTGGCACCAGTCTGCCTCTGTAAGTGTTCTAATATCATTGTGCACAAAAGATCAGGGGAAACTGACCATAGTATTTTAGATTCTGGACCCAGCTACTCCTATATTCATTGTTCTCCAGTCCAGTGCCTGGATCTCAAGGCATCTGACAAACATGCCTTCTCTTGTCTTCCCATGGCTGAACAGGTAAATGAGAGTCTTACTTTTGATTACACAGAGCAGGTATCCCTTAAATATTTTACAATGCCTCTACACATTTATGCTGTTTTTCAGCAAAAGAAGACTGAGCTATAAGTGTGCTGGTAAATCAGCTGTCAATTTTGCTCAAGCAAAAAAAACTCATTTTTGAAAGTCAACTAACACATCTAGGAAAGCTTTGGTGTTAATCTGAAATAAATAAAAAAAAAGTGTCATGGGGCTGGAGAGATGGCTCAGTGGTTAAGAGCACTGACTGCTCTGCCAGAGGTCTTGAGTTCAATTCCCAGCAACCACATGGTGGCTCACAATCATCTGTAATCGGATCCAATGCACTTTTCTATTGTGTCTGAAGACAGCTACAGTGTACTCGTATAAATAAAAAATAACTAAATCTTTCTAAAAAGTTTCTTGGCTGAAATCTGCTTTCCAAGAGCTCTTGAGCAACCCTGAATTTTAATAGGATTTTTACCTATATTCTCTGAGTGAAGTCACTGGCTGTATGTGGGGCCTCACTTTAATATGTTCATGAATATTGCACTCCCTAGACAGAAGTATTTCAAAATAAATTACTGCTATGCCATAGCTATTTTCAAATGGCATGCAGTTAAGTAGATACATGTTACTTCCAGCTCTTCAATGAACTGGTATAGTGCCTACAGTCCAGTTTCACAGAGTTCAGAAGATAATCCCATACAGTCATTTTCCCATCTGGTGTTGTTCTATTTGCTATAAAACTAGAGATGACTCCCACTCACCTCAGACATCTTCCTATTTGGGAGAAATTTTCATCTCTTTCTTCTGTTTCTAAGACTTCACCTCCATGTTTACTCAGCTTCTCTCATAGACCCTTTGAAGCACCATGGAAAAAGCGGTGCTTCTGAGGCAAAGGAATTAAAGGAATCTTAGACATTTTAATAGATCAGAGAAATAAACAAAATACCACAGAAACAACATGTCAAGCTATTGTGTCAAAAGTAAGTTTATATTGGAGAAAGACATTGAAATTGTTTCTTTGATTTTGGCAACTAATACTGTGTTGATCTTTGATCAGAACGAGAGAGTAATAGTCTGAGATAGGACTTGGCTCCTGTGCAGCTCCTCTGTGACTCCTGTGCCCCCTCACTGTAAAAGCAGAGCTGACCACTCTGCACCCCCTCTGTAAGGGTGTCATTGGCTTGTATGCACCTCTACTATAGCAGAGTGTATATCAATACCCCGTGAAGAAAGAGGGGAGGAAAAGATGGAGATTTTAGAAGTAGAGTCTGCACACACGTATTGGTATAATTTGTCCATGCAAATTTCTCTAAAGGAAATTCTAGGCTAACTCAATGTTTAGAAGGTCTCTCTGTTGTTTCATTAGCATTGGGTAAAGTGGTTGTTTACTCAAATGGAAATTCTTAGCTAGAAATGTTGTTTATGATAAAACATGTCATGAAAGATAAGTATAGCCTGCGTTCACCTATCAAACAGGAAATGTTATCTTCCCCCTAACTCCCAGAGAAAAACTTTTCTGACTTGTTAGGAATGTTTCATTCTGACACTAATGAATTTTACAAAGACTTCTTAGTAAATAAGTCACCAAAAACATCTCATAAGTTAGTATTACTTCATCTATTGTCCAAATAGGTATTTTTTTTCAAATCATAATTTATTCACACAGGGGTTATAAACACAGAAAGGCAGGACATGGGGAAGGGGATGACACTGGATTGTGGGTGTTTAGGGGGAATACAGATATCTTTCAGAACAGGGTATCGGCTGGGTGAAGGTTCAGGGGACAAGTCACTATGACTCTGCCTTTGATTCACTTGTCCTTATCTAAGTTGGTATTATCTCCCAAGGCTACCTATTAACAAGGTCTATGACTACTCAGGCTGGTAAATTTCCATGAAAGCTGCCTGTTTACAATAGCTTATAGCTATCTGTTTCAATGATTTTCCACAGAGACCCAAGACTTGGTGTTAGTACACATGTATAACAGGCCTATTGCTGATTTTAGGCCTATGGCTGATTTTAGGTCTTCAGCGTGTAATCAGGGCTGCCCCTGACATCTCCTCCCTTCTCTAAGTATAGAAGGACTGTGGCAATTCTAATCTGGCGAAGGTGGGGATAGAGGCCTGATCTCCAGTAATTGAAGGGGACCTTGTAATGGCTCCAGTCCCCTTGTTGTTGTCCAGTGAGGCATGAAGGCCATACTCATCCTGATGTCTTTTTCCTGGAGAGGGGATACTTTTGACATCAACCCCTATGCAGTCAGGCTTGTCCCTCAGGGAACCCAGAGAGATGTTTTTAACTTTTATTTATATTCCCTTGCAGTGCTTAGCCTCACAGCCTAAGCAAGAATTCAGATCGCCAGTCAGAGTGGGTTCTGGGTAGCCCCTCTCTGCCTGGTCTATTGGCAGAAGTTCCCCCTTTTAGGTTGGGTGGAGATGGGTTTTTGGAACACCCTGTATAAAGTAACAACCTCATCTTGAGTCTTGTGGTCCTCCATAGCTAACTTATGATAATGTATCTGAGTAGGTTTTGCTACCAAATTATTTATCTATTGTTTCACAGAGTTAGTCAGCCTATTTGAGGCCCAGGGACCAGCAGAAATAAGCAAAAAGAAACCAAATAATGGTCCCAAGATGGGAGGAAGTAGGGTTGACAACCATGGAGAGGCTGAAAACCAATTCTTGTACCAGCATTCATCTGTCTCTTTCTCTCTCTGACTTTTCTCAGGGACTTCTCTGACCTATTTCATGCTCTCTTTAACCCTCCCTGTCTTGTCTATCTATGTAAAGGCAACATTCTTCTTTAAGGACTGTACACAGTCAAGAGCTGTACTCAGCCTTTTCTATTGTAATAGAATAAATCAAGTCCAATAAGGATCTTTGTGATTTTAGGAGGTCTCTTCAGACAACGAAACAAGGGATTTCTTCAGATTAGTGATGCCAATCTCTAGATGTTTGATGTTCTTGTCAATGGCCCTTCAAAAGTCCGAGTAGTATAAGTTCGGAGGCTAGCATCTAGATTAGAACTTCTAACAGCAGACATCACGGGTGATTCATTTTTACCTGGAAAGGAAAAAGAAGGGGATTCTCAGGGAGATTTCTCTTCCTTAGATATAAATTCTTATTCAACTTATTTATGGTTGGGCCTGGCTTTGTGGGGGTATCTATTTATTTCATTAATCTTTTTGGTAGCCGGTTAGCTGTACCTTCTGTGGCATCAAACAGGCATATCAATCCTCGGCCCCATAAGGGAACTAGGTCTGGGCCATTCCCTTTAAGGATAAGAGGGTCCTTCCCCATATCTGTGGCATAGTTTTTATTGGTCTCGGTGATGCCAGAGGCAGTCAGCAGCAGATTTGCCATGAACTTTCAGTTTTAGAGAATTAAAAGTGAACAAGGCATGATGGAGAGTATTTCAGGGGGACTCCTTCTAGGGGGGGGGGTACCGTTCACCCTCTTTTGTTTTTAAAGCCAATTTTTCATAGTTCTTGTAAAATCAAGGCAGAAGCACCAACAGTCGCTCCTTCCACACTCAGAGAGTCATGAAGACCCTATATAAAGAAATATAAATCTATATTAATAATCTCTTTTATCAAAGGACTGTTATAGCACAGCCAACAACTAATCAGACAATATAATATATTGATTAGTAATAGCTTCTTCTACTTTTTGTGAGATTACTTCTCTTTTGTCAATTAATTGTTGAGGGAAATTAGGATTTACTTCTCTCTTGAGAATATTAACCAGAGACTTAAATTCTTTTGTGGAGAGCTTAAAATAAGATCTTAGCCAATTAGCATCTCCTAGAAACTTTTGAAAATAATTTGAAATAAGTAAACTCTTTCTTTTTTTTTCAGACCCTTTATCTGTTTGTTTTATTGGATATTTTATGTATTTACCTTTCAATGTTATCTCCTCTCCCAATCTCCCCCAAAACCCCTTATCCCATACCCCCTCCTCCTATTTTTATGAGTGTGTGCTCCAAACATCCTCCCAGTCCCATCACCCTTCTCTCATATTCCCCAACACTAGGGGATCCAAACTTTCGGGGACCATGGCCATCCACTTCCACTGATGTCTGACAAGGCCACCCTCAATTACCTGTATAGGTGGAGACATAAGTCCCTCAATTTGTGCTCTCAGGCTGGGGGTTTAGACTTTGGGAGCTCTGGTTGAAACTTTTGATACTCCTACTAGAAAGGACCAAAGTACCCACACTTTGGTCTTCCTTCTTCTTCTTGAGTTTCATGTAGTTGTGTCTTAGGTACTGTGAGCTTTTGGGCTAATATCCACTTATCAGTGAGTGCATACCATGTATGTTCTTTTGAGATTGGGTCACCTCATTCAAGATGATATTTTCCACCTCCATCCATTTGCCGAAGAATTTCATGAACTCATTGTTTTTAATAGCTGAGTAGTACTCCATTGTATAAATGTACCACATTTTCTGCATCCATTCTTCTGCTGAAGGACATCTGGGTTCTTTCCAAATTTTGGCTATTATAAATAAGGCTGCTATGAACACAGTGGAGCATGTGTCCCTGTTGTATGTTGAAATGTCTTTTGGGTATATGCCCAGGAGTGGTATAGCTGGGTCCTCAGGTAACACTATGTTCAATTTCCTGAGGTACCACCAGACTACTTTCCATAGTGGTTGTACCAGCTTACAATCCCACAAACAGTGGAGGAGTGTTCCTCTTTCTCCACATCCTCACCAACATGTGCTGTCACCTGTGTTTTTGATCTTAGCCTTTCTGACTGGTGTGAGGTGGAATCTCAGTGTTGTTTTCATTTGCATTTCCCTGATGATTAGGGATGCTGAACACTTCTTTAGGTGCTTCAACCATTCGAGCTTCCTCAGTTGAGAATTCTTTGTTCTGCTCTGTGCTCCATTTTTTTATAGGTTTCTTTGATTGTCTAGAGTTTAATTTCTTCAGTTCTTTGTATACTTTGGATATTAGCCCTTTATCAGATGTAGGGTTGGTGAAGATCTTTTCCCAATCTGTTGGTTGCCACTTTGTCCTACAAATAGGTATTTTTTAATGAATGCATTTTTAAAGGAATAATTACTTGCCCAATATCAAAAGTCTAGGACTTGATTGGAAGATAGATATGGGTATGGGCTGATAAACATCTCCTTTGGTTAGAAAAAAGAACATATTTTCTTCTAAAAGTAGTGCAAAAAAAAGAACTGAATGCTGAAGCAGAATAAGTGTTCAAAGAATATTAAAGAAATTTATTTTTATCATTTTAAAATTGCTAGATAGGAGTCTCATTGGATGGAGGGATGTATTAGAAAAGATTAAAATGTTAAAAGTACATTATATGTCTAAAATAAATAACAGAGATCTAAACAAAATCTAATTTCTCAATATCACAGAGAACCTAACTGTAGCTGGACATTACCAATTTTTAAAGAAAAAGTGCAACAGTGCTCAGCCACTTGACAAATGTGTAAGTGTGCTAACCTCTCAGTAAAATAAGCTCTGTCTCAATTAGGGAAAATTCTACAACCTGTACACTGAAAACATTCATCAGAACCTAATTCTCATTGCCACATATTCACAATTCAGGGACCTTTAAGGCAAGCATGTAAGTTATGCATCATTAGGAATTTTACTAATAGACATCTAGAACCCAACTAGCAGTTCTGATTTTTAAAAAATGTACATATACATCATATACATCATATACATATACACCTATGCACACAGATACTCATACACAAACACATACACAAGCACGTACACATACAAATACATATACACAAGAATAAGGTGAAGCAACGCTAGTAGTAAAACAGATGATGTCTACAGGGGTTAAAAAATAAAAGAGCCCAGCTACAAGAGGGATGAACCACCAAAAAGTTGAGGGGACATTTTGTTTTGCTTGAAAAGGTGACACAAGTTAAAGTTTAATACCAAACACCAGTTTTGAATCCTCTGAACACCAGGTTATTGTTGGGGAATTTTGTGCATGCATGCAGTGTTGTTATCGAGTCCTATTCCCATTCCTTCTGCTCCAATTCGTCACTTTGTCTCCTTCTATTCTTTGACAGCTTCATGTTTTGTTTTGTTGTTTAACACAGCATTGTCAGTATGTATATGGGTTGCTGTAGGAGCAGTTAACTGGTGGATGGGTAACCTCTGTGAGGCTATATCCTGGAAGAAAACTGGCTCTCTCTCAGTAGCCATAAGATGCTAATAGATCCTCAGCTTGAGAGGGGACTTCATGACCACGTTCTCCTTCCATGCTGAGATTTTCTCTACCTTGACCTTGTGTAGATCTTGTTCATGCCGTTCAAAGAAAGCTTTGAGTTTATATGAGTATCTTCACTGGTGTGTCCTGAAAGAACTGATCCCTTGTGGTTATCCACTCTCTCTGACTCTAACAGGTTTGCTACTTCTACAATGATCCCCAGGATTTGGAAAAAGTGAGTGTGAAGTGGATGTCTCACTCAGACCTGAGTGTTTTGCAGTCTCCTAGACTCTAAATGTTGACTAATTGTGGGTCTCTGTGTTGTTAATTGCAATGTACTGCAAGAAGCTTTTCTGATTAGAGTGGAAAGATGCATTAAACTGGAGACAGGTGGAGCACACAGAACGCATGGTCCTTCGTGGGAGGATTTGGGGGTAGTGAAGTAATCAAAACACTTATTTTTGTAAAAACCAGACAAACACATTATTTTGGGTAACTTTTGAATTGTATTTTACACTAGAAATCAGAAATTTTTATCATGGAATAAATGTTTCCCACACCTCCTTACCCTGGAAAAATGTGATTGATAAGTATTACTAAATATTTCCTTTTGCTCTTAAGGGGGAAGTAGCTATGGAGATTCCTTTTTAGAATTGCAAACAGCTGTCTAATCAAGGTCAGGTCTCTCTATCTTTTGCTTAGGTTGAAAGTTGAAAAATGAAATTTTGTTGCCTTGTTTGCACATCTCTAGAAGAAAATCTGAAAATGATTTACAATTTTAGCACCAGACACTTATGAAATGTGATTAACTACTCTCCAAGATTCCATGAAACACTAGACACTCTCAGTTTTTTTTTAAAAAAAAGGATCTTTCTTTGCTTTCTATATTTGAGAAATCTTTTGAATATGCTATAATCTGAATGACTTCTGGAATGTTTCCCACTTAAAAACTACTTATGTATTAAAGTTATTGTTCATGATCTTTTCTTTAACTATCTTGTTTATTTTAGCCTTATCTACTGCTAAACTATATTTAGAACATATATGCCAGAGGCTGTTTCTTGTTGACAACTGCATAGCATACCTTGGTTTATTGAGAGATGGAGGTATTAAGGGACAGTAAAAGCACTGAAATCTCTATGTTATTTATTAATAAGTTTCTTATTCATGGTGTTTATTAGAAACAAGGTGTAAACACAAAGTGAAATTTCTCTGTGTGTCTCTCTGTCTCTGACTCTCCTTCACTCCTGCCTCTTCCTCTTCCTCCTCTCTTCCTCCTCTTCCTCCTCCTCCTCCTCCTCCTCCGTAAACACTAGACAGTCTCAGTTTTTAAAAAAGTATCTTTCTTCACTTTCTATATTTGAGAAATCTTTTGAATATGCTACAATTCAATCCAATGTGCTTCCAAACTGTAAAGCATTTGAATATAAGAGTAACAGAGTGGTACATTACCAGTAATCAGCAACTCTAATTCATAATCAAATTATCTGTCACACACACACACACACACACACACATGTCCTTCTCCTCCTTCTCCTCCTCCTTCTTCAAGAAAGACTTTCTCTGTGTAGTTCTGGCCATCCTGGAACACTCTGTGTAGACCATGCTGGCACTGAATTAACAGATGTGCCTGCCTCTGTCTCCTTAGTGCTGGGATTAAAAGCATGAGACACCACCACTGGGCCATATGTCTATTTGTGACAGAAAGTCATTTGCTACACTTATCATTTAACATATTCGAGATAAAAAAGAGAATCCACATTGTTTTATGTTTTTAATTATTGCTATGACATTGGGACTTTGTGGAACAACCACTCAGAATTTGTAATTTATCTGCAATATGGAAATAATAGTAATATGGAAATAGGAAAAATCACTTCAAATCATGTTTTAAAAAGCATAATGCTCTCTTCCAGTGTGCCTCCAAACAGTAAAACACTTGAATGTAAGAGTAACAGAGTGATACATTACCAGTAATCAGTAACTCTAATTCATAATCAAATTATCTGTCACACACACATACACACAGACACAGACACAGACACACACACACACACGCACACACACACACACACACACACACACACACGTTATTCCTTTACTTCCCAAATATTACACTTTGAGATTACTCATCTTCTCTCTTTCCTATTCTTCCACAGTTTCCACTGCCCCCAGAATAATTTCCCAGAGCCAGAATATAATAAACAGGTGACAAGAACAAAGGTTGTTCCCTCTTCTCAGACTCATGATGACTTGTCTATCTCCAAAACCCTAAGCCAGAGTACTTGCCTTCTAAATTCTAAGGAGAATGCCTAGGAGGGCACAGGTGAGGCCAATCACAACACTAGGAGCCCACACTGCCCTCCAACCAGCAAAGGTATCGTTCATCAACAGTTCATGGCTAACAATGTGTTGTTGTTTCCCAGTTTCTCTGATAGCTGTCTGTTCACTTCACCAATGTCCATGAACTTATATGGTTTGTGTGTTTTCGTAAGCCATTACAACAGAAGTTTAGAATCATAGACATCAGTCATTTATAACAAGAGAAATTATCACTCTGATGGAAATTTATATGTTTTGTAAGAAACAAGATGAATTTTTCCTTATAGCTATAATCAAAATGGGTCTCTGGAAATAATTATAATTACCAACATTTATTAGTGATCATCTATATTTTAAGAAGGTGCTCATTCATTTATAGACATACCACTAACTTGATCAAGGATACTAGTCCAATGATTGACCAACATGTACTGTCTAGGAAATAATATGAACAAAGATATAAACCAAATTTGGGTGATTTCAAAGCACATGAGCTCATCACACTGATCAGCAGACAGTCTTAAAACTCAGTATCTCATGAAAAATTTAAAGTCACTGACTCTCCCCAGTGCAATGCTGATTCTAAGGGGGTACATCTATCATATTTATCACAAGAGGTAAACTAAGAAAATTGTAATAGGTGGAGTGAAAAATACTTGAATGTTAAAAATGAGATATTTAAAAATATTTTACATGTCAGCTAATTTATGAAAAAGCATTAAATACATTGCATATTAATATAAGTAAAATGTTTTACGGGGAAACGTTTTCAAAAGCAATAAAAATGTGAGAAGGATGGTATGACTTTCTAATTGTGAAAATAGAAACAGATGTACTGTCAAGTGTCCTTCTGTATTTAATCTGTTGCAATGTGTTGTTTTGGTTGAAAAGTACATATAAAATATAGCTTCACATAGATATAAAAGAGAAAGTTAAAAGACTACATTAGATTTGTTTTTAGATAGTTTCAAAGTCTTTAGTACTGTACCAAATGTACACATGTTAGTTTTAATAAAATAATTTAATCTGATCTCTGAAATTACATTAATAGAACATTTTTTATAACAAAACCCATTGTTTCACTTGTCATTGGATAGCCTTTTGTCCATACATTACTTTTAATAACATGTACCAGCTACTAGAAAATTATTTCAGTGAATGACAAAGGTGTTTCAAATGCTCACTCATTTCTACTAGATTAGTAAATCCTATGTTTTCATTCTTACCAATTTATGTTTTTTGTGCTGGAGATTTTCCTCTTATGGCTTCTTGGGGCTTATATGAAACATCTATCAATCTATTCTAAGTTGATTACAACCTTCATCACATAAATCTAAGCTAGACTTTGTCAAGGTGGTGGTATATGTCTCTAATCCCAGTGTGATCATAGACTTGTGTGATCATAGACTGATTATATTTTATCAAGATAGTAACCTGTGACCTCAGGTTATTTTATAGAAGACATTAATAGAAATTATAAATTTGAAAAAATAATGTTTCATCATGATGCATTTTCCATTTAATATCTCCTATTTTAACTGGACTCATTCAAAATGCTTATTATCTAAATAGGAACTAGATTCAAAATATTTATTATACAGTAAATTCAAAAATAAATGCTGAGAAATGTACATCATAAAAAATATATATTCCAAAATTGATGCATCCTGTTAAAATACATGGAGTACACATAGACTCAGTTACTTAAAACATATAACATAATATCCAAAGAGCCTGAAACATAGAAGGTACTTGGACATGATTACTGCCTGTCCTCACTAATTTTTCTGGAATTAATGAAAGAGTTATCTGTCAGAACAAAGTTTCTTAATTCTGTCTTCATTCATATGTGTTTTGGTATCAGGGGCTTCTCTTTTATTCTAAACCTAATGTTTTTGTTTTCTTCCAAGTGAAGTTTATTTATTCATTTTATTCTTTCTTATTATCTCAAATGGACAAATTTAATTCTTGATAAATGGCTTTTCTAAATTCCTAGCTTTGGGTTTAGTGTCTCCAGTGTCTAATGTCCGTCCTTTATTAGTGTACCATAGGACAAAGAATATTTGTTAAATAACTGTCCAGAAGGAAGATGAAAATCAAGGACAATCTCAATGATTGATTTTATTTTGCTTTGTAACAACTACAAAATATTTGGATGGCTCCACTTGAAATGATAAATTTCCAATAGCTTTTAAATTGTTTTAAATAACTACTCGACAAATCTTAGAATTTTGTCATCTTTGAACAGGATGTAAATTACATCAGCCACATTAACAAACCACCATATGGTTGGGGCTTCAGAGGAATCAGACAGAAGCCAAAGACCCCCCCCCTTCCCGGCAGACTAGGCATGAAAGAAACTGGAGAGTGCCAGCCTCAGAGAAACTTGATAACATTTGTAGCTTCACTGTATTGTGAATTTGGCAGGCGTGAAGAGACAAACTGACTTCTCTACATGTTTCAGAATTTAGTCCAGGTCTATTGCAGATCTGCAGAGAAGTAAATAGTTAAGGCCAAGTTGAACAGAGCAGAATTTGGCATGAGAAAAAAAAAACAATAAATCCAATACAAAAATCAGATTTGTAGGAGGAAATATTTGTAGAATATTCTTGTTACTTGTTTCGAATTGTATTATGAAATGGGGCACCTTAAATCTTCCTTTGCAGATTTATCAACATACTATATCTCTTGCACATTTGAATTTTAAATAATGTGCACATGTGAGTCGCATATTATACATTTTCCCATGTTTCTATATTAATCCTAGCCCATGCTCAAAATAGTGCTACTCTGACAAGACTAGACTTTCTCCCCTCAATCCTTTACATAAATATGTGCATTCTTAGTTGTTCAATGCTATGGGAATAGTCTGTGAGGTCTCTACCCTGTGTAGTGTCTCAGGCATGTCCCTGGAGGAGAGACTACCACGTCAGCATTCTGAAGCAGGCATGATTTCAATCTAGTTAATATTTACCAAACACTGTCTCAGTATGCTGGGCACCATACCACAACATGCCATAGATGTTGTGGACCGATTCTGTTTTATATTTTGCAACTTTGGCTGGCTTAAGGCTGTGGTTGCTGCATTGTTTTAGAGATAGCTTCCCATTAACTGGTTAAGATAACTGTAAAAGTGGTTTTGTGCACTTCTGGTTTCTTGAGTGAATTCCTATTTTAATACATCAGCTGGTCTCCAATGTAAGACACATTCTATAATAAACCAAAATGGTTTTTTTTGTGTGTTATAATCTCTTATATTTTACTCTAAACTATGTGTGCTTTGCTCTCATGTACTACAATTTAAAGTACTATCTTTTACAGGCATTTGTTTCCAATAAATATTTTTATGAAATAACATAGCACAAATAAAACTTCAATAACATCAAACATAATGACATTATGCCAGGGTAGATAATTCATTCTATCAACTAGCTATTAGAAACATTCTTGATGGGTCTGAATAACATTTAGACCCTGAAACCATTTTTATTTTAATTACATATAAAAATACTTACTAATCTGAGTGTTTTAGGAATATTTTGGAAAATATAGCAGATTTCAAATATAAAATATTCCCAATTAAGTATCCCTTGAATAATAATAAGTTTGAAAACTTATTCATAATGAAATATCTACAAAAATTTAGCAATGTCCACTTTATCTTTGGTGACTTAACAATGGTCTTTTAATCACAATTATCCTTCTGCTGAATGTTCTTTCTTATCACAGAAAAAAAAAAGAAGTTTGTCCTTAGGACTCTCCTCTATACCTTTGTCCATAGTTATGACCAGACAAAACAATACAAAATGCTTTTGGATCTAATGGCAAGGGCATATTATCCCTTATACTTTCAAGGAGAGTTTACAGTGTGGCTTTAGATATGATACTCACCTTTAGGGAGTTAAACTATTAATGATGCAGTCATTTTGTAATTTGTATTATTATGTCCAAATGTTTTACTTATTTTAGCTTAAGAAACCACCTTAAAACTTCATAAATTAAAGTATATAATAATAATAATAATGATAGTATTGTATTTTTTATCATTAGTATATGTTTGTTACCATGCTCATAGATGACTGCCATATATCTATGCTATAGAGTATCACTAAAGACTGGAAAAAATGTATTATTCATTTGTTGTATGGACCTGTCACTTGGCCAACTTTATCACAGATGTTGGCTGAATCCTTTGCTACGAGTAGAGGCTGAAGTATCATTTTCTTCCCATGAGGACTTTGTGTCATCTTTTCCTTACAATGACAGGTAGTTTCAAAGTAAATGTTCCAAGAGGTCTGTGTGTGAGCTACAGATCTTCTTTAGTATCTTGCCTCTCATCTACCATTTTATGAGCTACAGTTACTAAAGCCAGAGAAGAGTCCAGGAGATGGGAATAAGAACTAGCCTTCATAAGAGAGATAATAAAGAATTTATAGCTATCTTCATTCTACAAATGAACCACTGTAATATCATTTATTACTCTGTCCTCATGTCTGAAATCAAACCATTTTTAGCTTTGGTAGTTATGATGTTCCATGATATTTTCTGCCTTTCCAGATTGATAGCCTTGATCTCTTGACAGCTCTGTGATGTACCAAAGGAATAAATGCTTAGCTCCCAAATGAACAGAAAAGTCTCCTACACTGAAATCAGGATTCATTTAAACCAGTTTAATCAGAATTTCTGCTTCTAACAATTCCCATATAGAGAAAGGAATGAGGAAGGATACGTATCAATATTTTCATACTAGGAATCATGTGAAATAAGAGAAAGATGTACGTAGAAGAGTGTGAACAACTACTCATCTCCAGGGTACTATAATGTCCCTAACCTAGTCTAAAAGAGATTAAATAATACTATTTAGGAAATAATAATATCTTTTACACAGCAAATAAAACAACTCTGAGCCATGAATTAGCCCCAAATATTTATAGATAAAGATCCAGTATTATTGAATTGACGTTTGGTTGGGTCCCAACAGAGATTGCTTTTGGATGTATAGATGCACTGTACTTTTAATCTTCTCATTTCCTCCTCTTCCCTCCTTCCTTCCCTCCATCTCTCTCTTATTTCTCTTTGTTTTAAAGACAGGATGTTAATATATAGTTTGAGGAACCTTTAGTCCTCCCATCTTGCCTCCCAAGTGTGGAAATTTCAGATGTGTGCCATCACCCTAGTAAGCTTTGCATTTTCTTCACAGAAAGATGCTCCAATAAGTATCATCTTCCTCATCACAGTTATTCACCATTTCCTGTAATATTCTAACCTATTAACCACTTAATATTCACTACATCTAAAGATTTTGCCATACCAAAAATAAATCTGCATTTATATTGTATGTGGCAATGTCTCAAAACAATTTTTTGAGTAAATTGGGAAAGTTCCCTCCCTCTGAGAAGATATAGGTATCCCTGTGGCTCTCTTGGGATTTTCCCTACAAACAACAACAATGTTACTTCTTTCCTAGGTGTCTTAGAGATGAGAAGTGATCAGAGTTCTAGATTCAATTTTCTATCAGAAAACAAGCTTTCCTTCAGTGGCTCCTTTATTCCGACCACTTTGACTTTCTTCTCTAGATCGGTGGATCAATAGCATGAATCTTAATTTTCCTCACCTCATTCTTCTCTTCCAGATTCATAATTTTCAGGTGAATTCCCAACCATTTATTTTAGCATTTCAAAATCAACTAGTATAGAAACAAACTCTATTTTCTCTCATGTCTTTTCTGGAAAACTGTTTCAGTGTTGAACCTTTCCTAAGTAGACTACTGACCTACCTTGCATACACTCAACAATCCCTATAGAAGAGACAGTGTCCTGTGACCACTCCTTCTGCATACGCTTATATACAGTGACAACCTAAGCCTCCTAACTCAACTCAGAAATTCGTTCCAGGTTCATAGTACTTCAATATTCAACTGATGCTTAGCTTCATTCCTTGTCCTTAATGCTTGGTGAAGTTTGGCATCTTTTACTATTTCGCCTGTCTTTGTATTTTCCATCATTGAAAGAAGCATTATATTCCTAATATTCATACATGACTGCAGTAATCACCTTTTTAAAAATCTTTGTATAAATCCTAAAGGGTTGGCATCCATATTTAGCCCTTAGGACCTCTTTTAGCTCATTATCATCTTAATCTGTCCTTATCCAAAATTTTAGCCAAAACATTAAATTCACAGTTGTCTTAACGTTGTATAAAATATCCCTATTTTTCACTTCATGTACTTTGTCTCCTCTGTCATACAATTTATTTCTCTCTGCCAGGTTTCAAAATCCCCTCATCTCCAAAGTCTGTGCTCAAAAACCATAGACTTTGTGATCCGTGACCCCTCAGAATGAATTAATCATCAACTGTTCTTTATCCCATGGTACTAAATAGCACTAAATAATAACTTCCATGCATAAAATTTTACCACAAGATTACACAAATCCATTACATTATATTACCTTTTATTTTTTATAAAAATATAAGTTCTGACTAACAGTATGTGCTAAATGTTCATTGAAAGAGTTGGAAAATAGCTTAGAAATGGTTTTATCCACTCTGTTTCTTAGGTTATCTATCCTCCAGGACAGCTGTGACAGATGTTTATGGTCCACACTATCAGAATGAGATAGCCTAATACTTAGAGAACTGTACTGTTTCATTATTGAGCAGTCTAGTGTCCCAAATGTCTCTTATATTGTGTTTAAATGCTTGAATCTTCCCCTCCCTTGGCCCTTCATTAATACTGTTTTTCTCCTCTGAAATCACCCATAGCAAAATGCTTTTCAATATGCCATATTTCAATATCTGAAGTCATCTAGTACACCATCTCTATGTTTCTCTTCATTAATTTAAGAGCACTTAGCCCTCTTCAAGAATTCTCATAATTCTTTTTTCCTTATCTGTACATATTTTATTTATAGGTTTTCTTACAATGTGCCAGACATAGACTTCCTCTGCAGGGTAGCAGATCATGTATGGGAAACGAGTGTTTCACTGCTCTGTGCCCAGCTCTCTCTGCAATGCTATTGTAGGCTTTACTACACTCGCAGGGGAGTTCTACTTTTCTATTTCTGTCTCAATGTCTTCAGATCTTTAAATATTGGTGTTATAAAAGACTAAACGTTTTGCTCTGGCCATGATCCTTAATGGATGCTAGAATACCCACAACCCAGAATGAAGCATGTAGAAGAATTAAAGCCTAAGTTTCCTATGTAACCAGCCTAACTTGCAAAATATCTTAGCATAAAACTTTAGATCATCTTATTGGTTGTATTAATATGTATCCCTTGTATTTTCATTTTGATTCACATGTCTATTCGAAATCATATTTTGCTATGACAATTGACCGTTTATTAGTTAGCTAGAAGTAATTATCCTGTTTCTGATACCAAATCCACTACCCAATTATAAACAGTAAGACTTTTATCCTGCCTATATACCACATCTTTAGCTAATTAAGAATAAAATATCTGTATATCATTTTCTGGGAAATGTTTTATAAAAGATATTTAACATACAGGAGACTAGAGTCATTCCTTTCTTGATGAATATCTGTATTTACTGATGACAAGGGTTAGAGAAGTGTAGCTCTTAAAAATCTTGAAGAATATGAATATTTATAATAGGTTGAAATCCTTTACTATGAAATTGCACTTTCATTATTTTCTTCCTTATTATATAGAGTTCATTTAAGTTTAGTATTCCTAGTTATGGGTGTAGGACACGATGGAGTTCAACTATAAGTCCCAGAGGGCTTTCATTCCTGCACTATATACCTACCTTTGCATGGATCAACAGCACGGTGGCATTATGTGTTACGCTACATTCAGAAATCACTTGAACAATTTAGTATCTAAATACATGTTGTTAATAAATTTATATATTTTAAATAGCCACATTAGGCATTTTATATGTTTCCTGATAACAGGATAACTTAGATTAAAACCTGACACTATTAATGTTAACTGAGGGGCACAACTATTCATGAATGTAGGACAGTCATAAATATCAATATGGAAAAATAGTTACCTTTAATTTATATCACATTTTTTATTTTCATTTTCATTGTTCAAGTTTATTTTCCTTTGTTGTTTTATTTATGCTTTATACTTCCTTTGTCAGCATGCATTCATTTGAATAGTTTTTAAGGCATCATTGGGCCCATTTAATTACATTCAAAACACCATATATTATTATCATTGTTGTGGTAATAAACCCAAAGATTATTGATGTGAAATCAGGACCTATCCTTCTTTCTCTAACATAATATACCCTAAATACTGATAATAATACATTTCAGGACACAACAACAAAAGCAATGTGAGCCAGGGTAGCTGTGAGGTCACTGATTGATACAACATTAAAGCCTTAGCAAAGACTGTTCACTAATCACATCATATTCCACAGCAAAGAGTTGAGCTTCTTTATCTGGGAACTAGAAGATAACAAACTTTCTAACCAGAGAAAATAAAGTTTGTGTTTTAGAAAGATAATTTACAATGGAATGTGAGGGGAGAAAAATGTGTAAGAGCAGAGACCGGAAGTGGACCTCAGAAGTCTGGACTATTTTTTACTGTAATTTGGGTGGAAGGCAAACCTTAACAATGGCAATAGAAGTGTGTGTGTATGTATGTGTGTGTGTATGTGTGTGTGTGCATGCACACACAATAAATGGGTTCTATAAGTGTGAAACCAAGTAAATTCTTCATTAAAGAAAAAAACAAAAATTGCCCCTACTTTTTCTTGAGCATGTAGTGTTATCAGAAATTAAAGATTAACAAGGTATGTGTGACCAAACATGGTGGCTTTGGAAATTGAGGTACTGATAACACCATTTGGTAAGTTCATAATTTGGTGATTAGATTCCTTCTGCAGCTCCAGTATACAAAGGAAAGTTTGAATGTGAAGGCAGTGGCCAAGGTTCCTGTCACAATAGAGATCAATTAACGTGACCTTTGAAATTGTGTCTCGTTTTAAAAGGAAAATCTATGACCCACAACCTGCCCTTTCTACAAAATGTGCTGGGACAATGGTGACTTTGAGCTTGTGGTTGGCCAACAATGACTGTTCAATGTTGAGGCCAACACCACAAGAGGGAGCCAATAGCTGGCACTACTTAGATGGCCGTGATCCAGAAGCTGAATGGCTCAGACCTAAGGTGGAACCAAATAAGACTGACAGGAAAAAATAATGAAACTGTTCCTAATGACATTTTGCTATACTCACAGGACTGACACCTAGCTCCATTGTCATCAGAAAGCCTTCTTCCAGTAGCTGACGGAAACAAATACAGAGACATACAGGCAAGCATTAAGCAGAGCTCAGGAACTCTGCAGAAGAGGGGAAGGAAGGATTTTTGTAGCATTCTATGACACCAGGATAATACAGACCACAGAACCAACTAATCACGTTTCACAGGAACTCACAGAGACTGAAGCAGCATCAATGAGAACCTACATGTATCTGTACCAGGCCCTCTTCATGCATGCTGTGATTCTTTAGCATGGGGCTTTTGCTGGACTCCTAACAATGGGAGTGGAGGTATCTCTGAGTCTTTTGCCTGCTCATGAGACCCTTTTTTTCCTACAGGGTTGCCTTATTCAGCTTTGGTATAAGGGTGTATATCTAAATGTTTTGCATCCTGTTATGTTGTGTTAGGTTGATATCCCTGTGAGACCTGCTCTTTTCTGAAGGTAAACAAAGTATCTATGGATCTGAGGAAGAGAAGAGTGGGAGGGGACTAGAAAGAGGGAAGGGAAGGGAAGCTACAGTTGGGATGTATTATATGGGAGAATAAATATGTAAATAAAATAAGAATTAAAAAGGTGCCTTATTTTCATATCTTTTTAAAATTTTATTTTAAAGGACCACTTCTTTTTCTTCTCCTCCTCCTTCTTCAACTTACTTTTTATTGACTCCTTGTGAAATCCTCATCATGCTCCCCAATTTCACTAGTCTCCATCTCCACACCCATTTGTACCTACCCACCACCCATGCAACCTCACCTCCCGAAAGAAAAAAATCTCTCCATGGGAGCTATAGTATGACACAGTCAGTGTGTCCCATCGTACACCCCTTTGTTGATACTTTTTTTTTTTTTGGCTTTTTGAGACAGGGTTTCTCTGTGTAGCCAGGGCTGTCCTGGAACTCAGTCTGTAGACCAGGCTGGCCTCGATCTCAGAAATCCGCCTGCCTCTGCCTCCCAAGTGCTGAGATTAAAGGCGTGTGCCACCACTGCCCTGCCTGTTGATACTTCTTTACTTGCAATGTTCATTACAATGAATCATTGGTCTGGTCCGAGGCCTCTTGTTTCTGCTATATTATCAACACTAGAAACTAACAGGAACTCTTTTTGGATATTCTGCTGTTGTCCTGTGTCATGAAGATCCTGGAACTTTGATCTGTAGGGTCAGCCCCTTCGTGTCTTCCATCAGTTCATAGAGGGATTAGATAGATGTTGGGAGTTTGCCAACTCAAAGCTCTAGATTCGGGCCTGGGTAATAGCTGAGGTGGTCAGCCCACCAGCTTTCTTGCACCCATACCACCAGGGCATGCTCTCCAGCACAGCTCTGGCTAGCTCACCAAATGCAGCAGCTGGCAAGGGGCAGAGACGTCTCTCCTGCTCTCACACCTCGGGCAGGCCCACCTGCATCCACTCCAGCAGGGCCAGGTCTATTGTGCTGCCCAGGTGAAGTGTAAGGCCCATTATCCCTAGTGCTGCAGCAGGTGGGATGGTGTAGGACAGCTCTTCCAATTCACCCGCTCTGAGTTGGCTCACCAGTAATCCCTGCAATCTGGGCCAGCTCTATTGGGCTTCCCAGGTGGTATGAACATCATGCTGTAGATGCAAATCACCAGTCAGTGCTTCTTTACTCAAAATCCATAGTTAGAATGGATTGTGTTTCCAAAGAGTAACTATGAGTTCAGTATACCAGCCTCCCTGGATGGATGAGCTGAGGTAGTGAGGGGGAAGGGTAGGCAGCCAGGGAGACCTCTGGAAGAAAACAATCCACATTTGGATAAAATATGTTTCTAAGACAGTTGTTAAGTAATAGAAAAGAAACTAAAACCCACCTCAATTGAAAAATATTATTTCTTTATACTTCCAAAAACTATACCCTTTAAAAGTTTTGTAGGTATGTTTATTGTCAACCCTAATTGGTAGGAGAGTAAAATAATAACCTTGATCAAAAGAAACAAAAATGAAACTGTGTAATGGGTCTGAAGATAAGAGAATCCATAGAGAGATCTAATTGTAAAAGATAGGAAGGAACCTAAATCCAAGAAACTGAGCACAACACAGAAAAATTCTTACTCATAGGAATATCTTTTGGTGGAAACAATGAGTTCAGAAGTCAGAGAAGAGATGAAAATTTATAAAAACCATTAATGTATTTCAAATAAGTCCTTGACTTTAGAGGTATGTTGGTTTAGATATGCTTTTAGTTATGGTATAAATATGGCATATTTATTGTCTAAAATCAAGGACTCAGTTTCCAGTTATTATTGATGCTAGCCTTGTAAGGACCTTATCATCTACTTTCTGCCTGAGATGTAATTTTACCCAAAGAAGAAGGATAGTACTAGTTGCATGAATATATCATAAAAACATACAAGAGAAGAATGTATTTTTTCTCATTAGAGATGTTACATTTATTAAGTTGACAATGATTAACTAGTACTCATTCAAATCTATATCTACATCATGTACTTATGTTGCTAATCTACTTGAGTGAAAACTAAGTGCTCCTTTAATCTTCATTTTATTAAGGTTTATTTTAACTATGAGCTTACATGTAGGGATGTCCATGTGTGTATGAATACCAACAGAGTCTCAAAAGGAGAGTAGGATCTGCTAGAGCTTGGGTTACATGGGTTTGTGAACCCTTGACATGAGTACTATGATTCAAACTTGGATGCGCTTCAAGAGCAGACTCAACTGCAGAGCTCTCACCCCCATCCCTATTCTCATTTGTAATAAGTGATTCGTCTTTCAGAGCATGATGGTAGAGACCTGTAATTTTACGTGCTTGAAAGACTGAAGAATGAGCACAAGTGTCAAAGCTGCCTGGACTACAGGATGAGCTTAAGATGCTGAAGATAGGGAGAGCCTGTCTCTAAATTAAAGAAGAATGTCAAAGGAAGAATGAAGATACAGCTCAAATAACCTCCAGTACTGAAATGATAAATAAATAAATAAATAAATAAATAAACAAATAAATAATCAATCAGTAGTTAGATTCTAGCCCAGTTACAACAGGCCTCTCAAGCTTAATTTTCTATTAATTCCAAAATTAGATCTTCATCTAGCTAAGATAGAATACGTTACTTTCTGTTCACTCTCTGTTAAATACACCATAATTTTCATTTCTAATCTTGTTATCACATAGTTTGCAGCAGTTAAGGTATCAATTTAATCTGAAGACTAAATTGAGTTTGCTTGTGTTAGTTGTACCAGGAAGAGTTACAACTATGTTAATGGCTTGCAGTATTATAAATATATAATTGTATCATTTTATTTAACATTTTATTCTTCTTTCTCTCTTTTTCGGTACTATAGTATATACAACCTTGAGGTCAGTGAACATGTCTTATATTTATAGCATATAACATCTGCTGATGACATCATCAGAGCTTACAGATATTTGTTATCTGTACCATCAAGGTATCTCACACAAGTAAGTTTGATTTCTAGTATAGCCTGTTTTAGATGCTTGGAATTATTTCAAATTGCTTGACTCTCAAGTAAAACTTTTTAAAGGAGGTTAATTTCTCTATAAACATTGTCTTGGAAGAGCTTTCCTCATGGCTTGACTTACTATTCATGATGAGTCTCCATGGTGAAGAAGGCTTGAAATTGCATTTCTCAACAATAAATGCATTGTATAATGAGTACAATAAAAAACCCCGATTGAAGACTTAAATTTGATCTGTTTCTTTAAAATTACCTAGGGATACATGTTTTCTTTTCTTTTTATAATTGCAGACCAGGAAAAATGTGTTATGTGGTCTACTATTGCAACAAAACTTCCAAATATTTAGGAAACATTTCTTGTATAAATATTGATCTCAAACTTGTTTTGTTTCCCCCAGTGAAGCAAGAATATATAGGGCCATGTGCCAATTACAAGGCTCAGGGTTGATTCAACACAGCTTCCCAAGTGTTCACCCAAACCCCTAAAGTAAAAACTATCATTATTTTTTTTAATTCTCCAAAAAAGGAAGGTTAAATGAGATGATTTCAATGTATCTTACAGGTTATATACTTTTCTTTGCCCCTCTGTAGACATAGCCAAAATATTTCCTATAAAGTCTTGGAATCAGTGATGAGGTAGTAGGAAATTTACATAAGTAACCTCACCAAGGTATAAAAGTATTAAAACAATACATAAGGAAAAAAGTGTCAGTTTTCCTTCAACTTGTTTGAGTTTATTTGCCTCCCTGTTTGAGGGCTGTGGTTTCATGGGTAGTTAGCATCTGCTGCACCACAATGTTGGCTCAGTGTAGAGGTTTCTAAGTGTACCTGGTTTTGTTTCTTTTCAAAACTCAGTTGTTAATGCTCAAGACAATTGTCTTTCATGCCATCATAACAGAAATTATTTTAAAATGTTTCTATGCATTCTTCCTTGGAATTTCTGATCCCATTAAGGAAGATATTTGCTTATTATCTTTTTTGAGTTTAAGAGATATTTGTCCATCACGTTCTATTATAACTGAGGCAGAATCAATCATCAAATGTAGAGTTTTCAGAGATACCATTGCACTGAGTATTTTCTCTATTGTATACTTGTGTTTTATCCTCCTAATGTACTTTTAAAACTCCCTCCTGTTTTGCATGTAAAGAGACAGATGAAAATCCATTCTAGAAGACTTTGGTAAAATAAAAAATAAAGTTACAGTACAAGGCATGTTGAATAAAGAAAGGTAGAGGATCATAGTTAACAAATGCTTTGGCAAACTGATACAGTAGCAAGTTAGGTGATTAATTTGTCCTTTTGCCGTTGTATTTTGACATCAAACATTTTGATAATAAACAAGTGTGTAAGATCCAGCCATCTGTCTTTTCGTATATATGTTTACTTGTTTACCCTGTGACTACATGCAGAATTAGCTAGGTAGACATGATTATTAAGATTGGCTTGCTTGCTTCCTTTTTAGGGGAACTTACATGAGAAGTGCAATGAGAATCACAGCATGATTAATTCTGTGGAGAAATAAACCTAGGAAAAACTATGGTAAGGATAATAGACTGTATTTAGAAGGAAAAGAGGTTTTCTTTTTAATTCCTTAAGAATTAAATGAGAAGGAATTGAGTCTAGAAACTATGTCAGTAAAAGAGTAAGCTAAAAGCAAGGAGGAGATGCCCTGGACATTTGGAAAGAAACTGAATTGAAAGAACCATAGTGTTGGCTTGGGGTCAGGGGCTCAGAGAAATACTGTGTAATGTACTTATTGGTCACGTACAATAAAAGGTTGGTAACAGGGAGAGTTGAGACTCAGTAGTACAAGACAGGCATGTATGTTATCTTGTATTTTATCTGTAGTATCATGAAACGATGAGAGAGTGCGAGAGGATGGTAAAGAAGGAAGAAGAGAGGGGGGAAGAATAGAAAACACAGCAATTGTTCTGGGTAAGGAAGCATAAATGAGGAGTGTTACAGAGAAGGGCATGCTCAGGAGTGGTCCACCCAACCAAACTGTGTTCCCTAGCTTTTTGTTTTTGAAAAGAGAAAGAAAATGAAATTGGGTAGGTAGGGATCTGAGGGAGGATCTGGACAGAGTTGGGGGGGGAGGG
Source organism: Grammomys surdaster (assembly GCF_004785775.1). Lineage (NCBI taxonomy): Eukaryota > Metazoa > Chordata > Mammalia > Rodentia > Muridae > Grammomys > Grammomys surdaster. The sequence goes on from NW_021620984.1 coordinate 1,133,108, forward strand.
AAATATGATCAAAATACGTTGTATAAAGCTTACAAAGAAAACAATAAGAATATTTTTAAGTGGCTGTTACAAGGAAAGGAGAAGACTAACTATAGAAATGTAGAAGAGTACTGGGGGTTTCTGTAAACAGGTCAGAGAACATGAAAACAGTAAACAGGTTCTTTGATTATTTGAGTCAAGTAAAAGACCACACCCAAAAACCCTGTACATTCTTTCTAGTCTGCATCTAAATCTGTTTTCACAAGTATAGAGAAAACCCAGCAACAGCAATTTAAGACAACAGTAAAGTACAAGCCTCATGCAGCTGCAACACAATTTGTGAGCTCTGCCCTTGGCTTTGGGTGCTAAATTAATTTTCATGACCTTCCAGACCAGAGGGATTTATGAAACCTATGATAACTTAGTTGATCTTAAAGTTATAGATAATACAGTTTAAAGGCCCACAGGCAAATAATTGAGATGAGATACTGTAGGCAATGTTTTTTACTTTAATAAATAAAGTTGCAAATAAGGCATGCAGTAGGGATAATATTGTTAATAAAACATATATGCTTGTGCTTGATATGTTCTTATCCCTTTAATTCTTTATCAAAATTATTTTCCTGGCTTTATATATGTTCTATATGTTAAACCTTATGGAGGTTTAGTGACAATAATTTAAAAATTTATAATTATTTACATGCACAAATAAAACTTTATTTTATTCAGTTGGTTGCTCTAATTAGTGTTTTATGCTAAACATTGTGATAATTTTAAGCATGAAATGAGACCTAAGGAGCACTGTTATATTTGAAGAACTTTGCTATCTTCTTAGTTGTGAACCACATTGCATTCACGAAGAGTAAGTTAAGATGGAGTTCTAACTGTGAACAACCATATATAAAAGTATATTCAAGGTCCTTAGTACTTATTACCAAACTGGCTCCGAAAACATCAACCACAATCATTTCAGGTTTAAATAAAAGAACTTTGTATTTTGCCAACATTTTGTCAAGACCTATAATTACCTTAAAACTAACTCTGTCAAGTGTAAGTTTAAAAACTGTCAGTGGGGGAATTGGGCCACTGGTGACTGAAGTTCAAAGAGAGAATTGATGAAGACACGTTATGGGCTTCAGGAATTGCGTGCAGCAGATGTCACCAAGAATGTCTAGGTTCAAACTCTTCACAGCTCTTCCTATTTTCCTGTAATGACTTCCTTCACACAGGGAATTTTTGTCTATTTTGAAATAAACACTATGCAAGGCTCTCCAAGATTTCACTTCTTGTAAAAAGGTAATACTATCCTAATACATTCTTATGCTTTTTTGTACCTTTCTGATCCCTAATATAAATCACATTCTCAGGGTGTTCTGTCAGCGCAGATATCCTCGCTTCCTTTTTAGAAGATTTAAAAAATTCAAAGAACAAGTAGTTTTGTTTACACTGCACTCTTTCTATAAGGAATAAACTCTAGGTAAATTTAAAATACCTACAGTTAGTCACAATTCAAGATGCGTACGATTTTGAGTATTTACTCAGAAGATGCTGTTCATTGGTCATAGATAATAATGGCTTATTCTATTTTGAAGAAGTATTACATAAGTAATTTACAGCTCTAAGTCTTACAGTAACATAATATTTATAATTAGCTAAGCTCTCATTGTCTTCCGCTACTCTTTTATTTGTGCAAAGGATTTAACCCATGGCCTTCCATGTGCTAGCACATCCTTTACCTTACCACGGAGCTACACTTCAAGTGCCAAATACATACATATATACATATACATATATATATGTATATATATATACATATATATGTGTGTCTGTGTGTGTGTGCATGTTTGTGATATGTGATAAATGATAGATGTATATACATATATACATATAGATTATAAATGTGTGTGTTTGTGTGCATACATGTACATATATGCATATGTGTGCATACATATTTACAGTCTACACATATATACAATATATATTTATATATTATATATTCATGCACACACACAAATATATATGTATTTATATATATAAATATATACATATATACATATATATATATATATATATATATATATATATATATACACTAGCACATGTATTCACAAAAATATTAGTATTTCTCAGAGAGTATCCCTGAGCAGTGATAGAAGTCTCAGCCTTGGACAAGTTACTAATGAAAATCAATATCTATACAAGAGATATAATCAGTAAAGGGAAAGAAACTCATGGTCTGTTTCTACTATCTGCTTTGGCTTGGCAGAGTTGTGGCTGGGATAAATAGCAAGGCAGACATGATGATGAAGAACAGCAAAAAGTCACAGAAAAGCTAAGTCCTTGGTCACTATCTTAGTTAGGGTTTCTATTGCTGTGAAGAGACACCATGACCAAGGTAACTCTTATAAAGGAAAGCATTTGATGGGGCCTGGCTTACAGTTTCAGAGGTTCAGTCCATTATCATCACAGTGGGAAGCATGGCAGCACATAGACAGACATGGTGCCGGAAAAAGAGCAGAGGGTTCTATGAATATGATATGAATCTGAAGACAGCAGAAAAAAAGAGCATGTCCTGCCCCCACAGGAAACAAACTTTTCCAACAAGGCCATACACACTCCAAACAGGCCACACCTCCCAATAGTACCACTCTCTCTGAGCCTATGGAGCCATTTTTACTCTAACTACCACAGCCACTAACGTAAGCAGAGATCATGAGACAGTTTCACGGCTGGGGGAAGTCACCTTCCAGTCTTGATCTCTCACAAGATTCTCTGAGGAAAGAGATATGAAAGAAACACATTTAACTTTATGAAGACTATTCTTCACTGTGTGATTTACTCACCAGCCACAGTACCACACAAAGGAGACGACACTTAGGCAAATGTATGAATACTTCCTTAGTTTGTCAAAATGTGCACCATATTCCAGTGGGAGATGCAGAGCCATGAACAGAGATTGCACAGCTTCCGTGCAGATGCAATGGAATCAAAGCTTTCAAGAGAACCTAAGGACGATCTTGCAACCCAGGAGACTGAGGAACATTCGTACATAAAGTGACTCCTTTGTTAGAAATATCTAGATGAAGAAGGTGGGGAGAAAAAATAATGGTGTAAGCAAATGGACCTGTTCTTCTGAGGCTCAGTGAACAGAATAGGAGCGGTAGTTCTGCAGTCATCCAGTATGGCCGGAAGTAAAGTGTGAGCTGAGGCAAGCTTAGAATCAAATAATAGAGAAGGGTGAAGCACATTAGAAACCATTGACATGAGTGTCATTTTGTGTTTTATGAAACTTAGCCCATCTAGTAGATTAAAAAGGGTATAAATCTTTGAAATGGAGTAGAGAAACTAAACTCATAGGAAGTTCTAATATTAGACCTGGCTAAAATCTCTAGATACCTGAACAGGCCTCCAGAGGACAAGCTGACGTCAGGGGCTTTGGAGGCATCCTTCCGCAGCCAAGGGCAAGTTCCTGGAGCAATCCATCCAGAGTTCATAGGTATTTCCTTCCCTGACTTTCCCTAAGTCATCTCAAGCAGGAAATTTTTTTTAGGATATAGTAATGTTATGCTGTCATGCGTCTGACTAGTAGCCCAATGGTGTCACAGACTTGTAGAGCGGTTGGTCTGAAGCTGGAAAATGTTGGCTTCTCAAGATGTGGTTATCCCCAGGAACAGATCGCAACACACCAAGTGATGCTTTGTGAACTTCATTCCCTAATTTAACTGATCAGTAAAGTGTAGAGCCTGTGATTGGGTAGTTTACAAGGAAATGTGGCACTTGAGGATCAAGTCAAGGGGTTGCAGGTAGAGGGAGAAGAAGGAGGTGGAGGAATCTGCCATGAAAGGAGATGGACAGTCACCATGTGGCCAGAAGAAACAAGTCACAATGATTTTGTTTTTGGATCAAAACTCATTTTATTGTAAATCAGCCTGCAGGCATCCACTCTGGAGTGTGAGACAATAATTCATGCAGAGTGATGCTACTTTAAATTGTTTCATGGCCTTCCTCTTACACAATCTTGAGAAATAGCCCAGGTTCCAAGAAGCTTCAAAATTAAAAAATAAAATAAAATAGAAGGAATAACCTAAGATACCAGGGTCTCACTACATGAGAAGCCATCCTCTCAATATCAACTTACAAGAGCTTGGTAATATGTTAGTATAGCTCCAAACCTGCCCAATCTACGCTTTATGGCTTGTGAATAAAATACCTGGATTGTGTGTCTTATTTGGCCTTGCTACGATTATAAATTCTTTTTACAAAATTGTCAAAGCCAAAGTCCATTCTTTTCTCAAGGGACAGATGAATGTGCAGAGGAAGTAGGCTCATAATCTCTTTCTTACAGGTGCCTATGGAGTCTCTGTGGCCAATGAGAAGTGATGTTTAGGGGATAACACTGAAGAAAGGTTTAAGTGCCATAGGCTTTGCTGCCTATCTTTATACACTTGCTCTTTGTTTGTGATACAGAAATGCTGCCTAGAGGTAAAATAGCTACCTTATTCTCACCAAATACTGAAGCAGCACACATGCAGAGAGAAGAGGCAACCCGAGTCATTGGTAACTTGGCAGTACAGTGGCACCAGCCCCAGTCTGCCTCCTATTAGATTTCAATTGTGTAAGAAAATTAACCTTTGTTTGATTAAGTCCTGGCTGTCAGTTCCTTGTACATGCAGCTGAAAGCAGTCATAACTAAACCAGCAGTTTTCTTTGCCATTTAACAGAGCCCTTTGGTATCCTTTTTTATTTTCCTGTTTTATTGAAGTAGTAAAATGTGTGTTCTGTAGAGGAACAAATAAGTTATCCACCTCAGTCTTCCAAGCTGGCTTTTCTAAGCAGAGCTTTGTGAATTAAACATCCAGGGTTATGTCCTCAAGGGCTCCTCTGAAGGCAGAATAATATATCTCTGAATTAAGTCATAGGAATGAATGCCTGGTGCCCTCTCTGACCATGTACAGTTTTCATAAGCACAAAGAGAGAATCCAAATTATTTGATTTTCTGAGGCAACAGACTCTCCCATTTCTTCAGAATAATGGTACAGGAAAAAAAATAAGATAGGACTTAACTCATCAATTAAATTTGACATCCCTCAGTTGCCTAAACAGGCTATCTATATCAAAGAACTTGGCTTGATGTAACACAAGCCTTTCACAAAGCCTTGGCCCTTCACCTTCTTTATCCGAGCACAAATTGATAAGCTGTTCACTCACTCATTTATTTACTCTTTCAATAAACACTTAGTGAGTACTTGTTCTAATTGTTTGCTTAACACTGATTGTTAGAAATTAAAAGCAGAGAGGACTCATCCCTGACCCCAAAGGATATGCAGCATATAGTGAGAAGGAGCTTTAACAAGGGGCAGATACAACTTAGTGGCAGATGTAAGTTAAGTCTCCTCATGCTGCCAGAACAAGAGCTTAGCAAAATGTCACAGAGGATGGTGGAAGTCGTGAGTCCACATTGGAACCTGCCAGGGAATAAAAGACATCTCAATCATAGAAACAGGTTCAACTGATGTACATGCAGGGAAGAGACGATGATACACAAAGCTTGAAAACCTGTTGGAAGTTCAGTCTATATGAATAGACAAAAAGAACCATGACCACATTGCAAACTGTTGTATAATTAAATATAAATGTGTATTTTACAAAGATTCTGGACGTTTTAGAATGGATGACTAAGAGATATCTACCTAGATTTAGAAAAAACTTCTGTCATCCAAATTTGAAATAATGAAACTTTTCACATCCTAGGCTAGGAGTTAAAGTCTGATATTTAAAGAACAAAATTATTATGTAGCAGAATAACCTCCCCCCCCCACTACATTTTACAATAAAACTCGTTAACGTGGGAGGAGCTAATGTGGGAGGATAGGAGAGGAAGAGAAGGAAGGGGAGGAGCTAGGAAGAGGCAGAGATGTAGGAGCCAGGAAGAGCTATGCATGTATCGATAGCAGTCCAGGGTAACAACCTATATCTAGGTTAGTTAATTGGTTAACACTTCCAATTGTGTGGGCATCTTGATAATTGAGCATTACCAAATATATAAAGCTATTGGATAATCTTTAACCATTAGAGTCTCATTTCTACCGGGTACGGCATGGATGGAGGGATGATCTGGGCTCAGCCCAGCCTTGTAGAGACAGTGTGGTAGATTGGCAGAGCCATCTTCCAGGCTGGCGTCTTGTGGGTGCAGGGCCCCTGTTTCTGGCTGGCCATTTCTAGCTGTGGTGGACATGGCCTCTGGCCAGGAAATATGGTGGCAGAGCTAAGCAGAGCCTCCGCCGCTTAGTTAGCCCCCCAACAAACAAATGCCGTTCTAAATACTACCATCAACATTATTAAGTACAAAGTTAGGAACCAAAATAATGATTAGAGAAATGAGATCAGAAGGCACGTCTGGAGACCATTAACAAATTTCCTAACTGAGTCACTAGAAGAGTTATGATCTACTGTGTTATTTGAAGTAGGAGAGATAGAAAAAGAAGTAATCTTGATGGAGAATATTTTAAATCTGGCTTTTAGCTACACATTGATGTGGTATGGTAGAAGGCAGGTTTTGGAAGAAAGAATGCTTGAATTCACACCCGACCTATGCTGTGCAGGAAGGAAATGCCCTTGATATTCTCAGTACATCCTGAAATCATGTCTCACCTATAAAAAGAGAATCATTGTTTCTTGGAGTTCCCTTGGTTAACAATACATGCACATTATCTCACACTGTCTGACTGGATTGTGGTGATGTCATCACTAGCATGCCAGTAAAGTTCCCGTGAGAATTTCCTCAGTGGTTGCTGAAAAGTTGGGAAATATTGGACCTTGCTGCATATATTCTTGTTTAACGTGGACATTTCCAGGATGTTGGCCACATTGAATTAATCCAATGCTAAGAGAGTTACAGAAAAAAGAAAAAAACTGAATCTCACCCCTCTGAAAAGATGACAACAAAAGAAATAGCCATTTATAAATGGCTTTCAAGTAGGTAAATTTATACAAATTATCTCATTTCAGTCTCTAATCCCTTGAAGTGTTTGATTTCGCCTTGAGTTTAACAAATAAGGAACCAGAAGTTAGAGAACAATAAATGGCTCTCCAAGGCTCAGATGGGCAGCAAAGGAAAGACAGTATGACCACACTGTTATTTATGCTTTATTTCTGCTGTTTATTCTTCCTTCTCCCTAGTCTAACAAACACTTAAACAAAAAAATAAAATCAAAGAAGCCCTCAGTTCTGTATGATAGCATGACTGGAATGCATCGGAGAGTTAAAACAAGGCTGGAGCAAATTCATGGAATAATCAGGAGTCACAGGCACTTTTTATATGTCAAACATAATTTCAGAAGGCTTAGGAAGACTCAATTTTTCTCCACAAGGAAGACTGATGTTTCCCTCACAAAATGAATAAAATAAGATATTAACATTACATCATGATTCCCTTATACGTTGACAAGAGCCCTGAAGGAATCTATCATAACAAATTCACTCCAGGTTACCTTGTCCCTGGGCCTAAGCAGAGGCAGCAAGGGGGTTACCCACTGCCCTCTGTTGGACACAGTGCGTAAACGCATTGCTTACAACAAGGGCATTTGGTATTCTCACAATGTAAACACAGTTTAATTCCACATTTTTTTCATTTGAATATCATTGTTTGGTTAGCAATAATAATGCTAATTTGTTTAAATGGTAGGAGGACCAAGATGGTCAATGCAACTAGAAGGAAATATATATAGATCATTAAAAGGATGGACACAATTCTCTTTCATGTCACAGTCTACAAGAGAACAAATCAGGATTATTATTATCACTTGGGAATCTGGAAAGTAGGGAAGGTGGAAATGGAAGAAGGAAAGAAGAGGCAGAAAAAAGACATTAAGACTTTCCTAATTAGTGTAATTTAATTACTGTGTGGAGCCCTTTAATTTTCTTCTTTTTGTTCTTTTTCTTCTTCTTCTTCTTCTTCTTCTTCTTCTTCTTCTTCTTCTTCTTCTTCTTCTTCTTCTTCTTCTTTTCTTCTTCTTTTTCTTCTTCTAACAAATGGCCACATATTCTGAGTCAGGTCTTCCACAAACACTCTTTTGGAAATCACTAATCTTCAATGTTATTTTCTTTCTCTCAACGTTTGTATATATAAAAAACTTATTAGGAGAGACATTTTCATCTGATATTTCTTTGCATTTTCTAATCCTTAACCATCTCCTCTGCCATCTCCAGGAGCCATCACTCCTGTGAACACTGTATATTGCTTACACAGAATAGGACCTTTTGCGACTTTTGTATATTAACAAGCAATGTATATAACACACATATTTACTTTACAGTTTTTAAGGAATTTTTCAGGTGCATTGCTATTTTTAATTACTACCAAAAGCAAGCAAACTACTAAAAGCATTTTTATAGGACACATAGGAAACTAAGCCATAAAGGACCAGCTAAGGACAAAACCTCACTTAAACTTTAATATTTTTACTCAAATCTAATTCTCACTTTGCTACATACTCTGTCACCAGAAGCTTTTCTCAAAATTCTTACCCCATATGTTTTCAACTAAGAAATGAAGGCATGCTGAATTGTGGAAGTGCCCCCAGGAACCTTTAGTGAAACTCCAGGGAAAACTCTGGAATGTTTTCTCTGTTTTTCACAGAAAACCACCTGACGCTATCAGGTTTATTGTTTGTGCATCTTGGGACTCACACTTTGACCAAAGCAAAACTGCTGCTCTAATTCCAATCCATCATTGCCCAAGACTTAACTTGAATGAGGATTCCCCTGACAGGTCATACTTAAGTGTTTTCCTGGCTAGAAACACAGTTCTTTACAGTTTGATATAGAATTTCAGAGATTACATCTGACCAAAACATCACCCTGATCCTTTTTCCTTCTCTGACTTATTTATCAAAAACTAAAGAATACCCTTGTATTATTTAACGCTAAAATAAATTTTCTGGAGGAGTCTCAGAGACAGAGAAACGTGTTAGCAGTTTTGCTCTGTATTTTGTTAAAAATGCTTGGTTCCTAAACCCTTAAACTTCCATGCCTAGGAGAAAACTACAGCAGAGATTGTGTTCAGGGATGTGAGTGTAGGAAGTGTTGCTTTATTCTAACACTTGTGTGGTCTCAGGCTCATTCTCCCTCAACGGAAATTAAAAAATAAAGAGGGGTTTGACAAGCTGATGCTATTTTGCTATAGCAATAAATAAATTAGCTAAATAAGTACTTTGACAGTTTCAAAGAACAGGACGATTCCTTCCTGGATTTCTTGGGTTTGTTGTTACTTTTTCTTTTATACCAAGGAAGATATAAAATATTAATCAAAATTTAATATCTAAGTCCAAGCAAGAATAAATCTATACTATAACACAAATTTGGATCAGTACATTCTTCAAGCAAATCAAAATTTGACCCAAGTCTGGTGTGTATTCCTTAGGGGCAAAGTCCATGCTCAGCCCATTTAAAGCCCCAGGCAGAATGTAGCAATGCTTATTTCTCTAGACGCTATCTATGATTAACAAATAAATCATGTCTTAGAAACTTCACAATACAAATCTTAAGAGTATCCCCCAAAATGTTATTATTTAAAACATTCAATTATTCAAAATAATTGTCTCGTATAGAAAAAAATTGAATAAACACACATACAACACACAGGCTTGCACCCCTCACCATCCATAGGTGTCATGAATGGATAAATCTACTTAAAATGAAGATATACTACCCAATAGAACATGATGTCAAATATAACAGAAATTTAATAATATCAACAGACTTGTAATAGAAAAAAGTATTCTGCTATAATTTACATTATAATACTATTTGATTCAAGAATCCTGTAAGTACTTTAATCTCAAAGTACATAGTATTTAATATTTCTAATCTAGGATTTATTTGATATAATTCCTGTTGGCTTTGTTCTTAAAACTTAGACAAAATTTTCTCCTTTGAGAGATACATTCCACATCATTTGTCAACATTAGCAACATGTACTTAGTAAGTCTGTTATTCTCCAGTGAAACATGTCTTCTATTAAAAAGATACTTTCTTATCTTTTTTCTTCAATAGCAGGAATCAAATATCTGCAATAAATTTGCTCAGCACCTTCTTGCCTCCAATAACTCCCAAGAATTCTCTATTTATGTACCCAGGAACTGAATCCTATAAACTAAATTAAAGCAAGTGTTGTTACGGATGGGCTTTGCTGGAAAATTGGAGTGACCACAGAAGAGAATAGAGTGTGGCTATGAAGTAATTCTTTGTATTTTCTCTGCATCCATCCTGCTTTGTTATGAGAAAACTAATTCCTCCACTTCCCTCTTTAGCCTTGTGTTTAGAAGTGGGGCCATTACTTCTTGCTTCAAAGCTATGCCTTTGTCACAAGGTAATGGAACAATGCTGGCAATCAGTTAAAAGCTAATTCCAAATTCTGAAACTGAGAAAATATTCTAAAGATGTTTCAGTAGTATCACAGGACACATAATTAGATGGTTTGGGGCTTCATGCAGACCATGGAAGAATGGTGACTGGGTGGTCGTTTACATAAATTCAAAGCTATGTTGTGAGACTCTTAGAAGTTTCAAGTAGTTTACTTCCCCCAATTCAGAGTAACAATAATAACTGTCCCTTTACCCTCTGGTTGGGATGATAGAAGAAAACTTAGAATATGTGTTTGCATGATCCTTCCTGGGAAGAATATCAGTAAACTCTTGCTTCATTAAGTAGTTTAATCTTTAATCTCACAAACTAGGTTGAATGCTATGAATTAATAGGTTCTGGCAGGTTTTTGTTCCCTATACTTGATTGTTTCCCAGTTATTTGGATCAAGTTGGGTATGCCTGTTCAGTATGATCTGAATTCCAGATTCAACACAACCACCCACATTCTATCACTAACTGGGAATTATGTCTGTGAGACGTGTCCAAAGTAGGTTCACAATGTACATGAAAATTGTATTGCTACTTTGTAAACTCTCCATCATCTCATACTGATAAATCAATATAAAAAATTATGACATTTATGATTAGGTTGTAGAAAAGAAATGTATATACAGGTGTGGGGGTATGAGTTTGTGTGGCCTAAAGACAGTGATTATGATGATATTATACTCTACCATAATCTACATAATATGATTTTGAGTAGCAGTGAATATAATATATTATAACCACATAAAATAGACCACTAGGGCTCAACTCCACATATATACGTATATATGTATATAATAACAATTCATGAAAAGAGGACATGAATTTGTACAAGGAAAAGAATGAGTAAATGGGAGGGGTTTGATGGAGGAAAGGGAATAAAAAATATGTAATTATACTCTCAAGATAAAAGATGTTTAAAAACTAATGCAAACAATGAAAATTTCCTGATTGCAATAGTTCTGAGAATATATCTAGTTGACATCATGATTGTTTTAGGGCAAAATATTTGAAGTAAAGATTTACAAAAATAATGAATGTTTGTTTTCCTCATCAACTGCTGGAGGAAGCCTCTCTGATGACAACTGGGCTAGGCACTTCTCTATTAGTATAGTAAAACATTATTAAGGATCGTTTTATTGACTTCTCCACCCTTTTTTTGCCAGTTCTGTATGGTTCTATCTTGGGGTCTCTGAGCTATCTATCCTTTGGTTTCTGGTCATCCAGGGAGTGACCATGGAGTAGGCCTCAAGTTGGAGCAATCATTGGTTGGTCATTTCCACAAGTTCTGTGCCACTATTGCCTTAGCACATCTACATCTTGCAGGCAGGAGAGACTGTAGGTAGAGGGTCAGTGGCTGGGTTGACATCTCAATCCCACCGCTGGGAGCCTAATGTTCTAATGTTACTGATTTTGTTTTCTTTCTTTCCTTCCTTCTTTACTCTTTCTTTCTTTCTTTCTTTCTTTCTTTCTTTCTTTCTTTCTTTCTTTCTCGCTAGCTGAAATGAAGATTGGTAGAGAAAACTATAGTTTAGAGAAGGAATATAATGTTGAATCTCTTAGAATTCTTACACCGTAGATACATGTGTGGCAAATTAGTGAGTGAAGGATGCAGAAAGTGTCAAAATATTTGTTTACTGACCTATAACCTTTGATTTAGAAGGTTAAGGAGTATTTAGTACTCACATTGAAGGAGAAATCCTAACACATGGGAATGAAACCAAAGTTGCATCAACATAGAATCAGAGACTCCTTCCTGGTCACTTTTCTCTCCACTGGCTACTGAACAGACAAGGAGAGATTGCTAACAATGGGAAGTGGGTTGCTGCTATGCCATGTGGTTGAGAATCCAGGGTATTTTTGGTCAACATTTTGTGATCCAATGACCGTTGACAAAGTGAATGGAAAGCAGTAAAAACGAACAAAATAGAATCTTGTGATAGAGGAACTTGTGAGATTGGAAGAAACATGGTGGCAAGCAACCAAAATGGCCTTGAACAAAAATCATGTCAAGAGCAATGTTGCTTGTCCCGATTATTAAAACATTTTACATGGCTTAAGGTAGCACACAGTAAACACTTTCAGATGAATGAGGCCATTTAGGAAAGAATTGAAAGCCAGCTATCCCACTTCAGCCTAGCCTAAGCTTGTACAAAGAGAGAGAGAGAGAGAGAGAGAGAGAGAGAGAGAGAGAGA
>NW_021620984.1:1145791-1172622 GCF_004785775.1 Grammomys surdaster
AGAGAGAGAGAGAGAGAGAGAGAGAGAGAGAGAGAGAGAAGGAATGATGAAAATATTTTTAAAAGAAATATTTTAGAGTTAAGAACTATATTTCGATATTTAGGGGCCATGTCTATCTACTGGAGGTGGTCTTTTGGGTTCTATCTTCCCGTTATTTATTGTTTCGGTTAATGTCAATCCTATTGACTCCTGGGAGCCTCCCATATCCCTGGTGTCTTGGACTTTCTAGTGGTTCCACCAGTTCCCCACCCTATACTGCTGCGTATTGCTATTCATTCTTCTGGGTCTCTGGGCTTCTCTCTTGTCTTCCTGAATACCTGATCTTGCTCCCCCTTTTTCTCTTCCCCCAGTCTCCGACCCTGGTGCCTCCCTCCCTCTGCCTCCTTCAATTGTTTTCTTCACCCTTCTAAGTGGTATTGAAGCATCCACATTTGAGCCTTCCTTTATGTTAAGCTTCATACACTCTGCGAATTGTATCATGCGTTTTCTAAAATTTTTGGCTAATGACCACTTATTAGTGAGTACATGCTATGTGTGTCCTTTGGGTTCTAGGTTACCTCACTCAGGATGATATTTTCTAGTTCAATTCATTTGCCTGCAAAATTCGTGATGTCTTCGGTTTTGACAGCTGAGTAGAATTCCAGCGTATAAATGTACCACATTTTCTGTATCCATTCTTCCATTGTGAGACATCTGGGTTGTTTCTAGCTTCTGGCTCTTATGAATAAAGCTGGTATGGGCATAGTGGAGCATGTGTACCTGTAGTATGGTAGGGTATCTTTGGGTATATGTCTAAGAGTGGTATATCTGGGTCTTCAGGTAGAACTATTTCCAGTTTTCTGAGGAACTGTCGTATTGATTTCCAAAGTGGTTGTATCATCTTGCAATACCACCAGCAATGAAAAAGTGTTTCTCTTTCTCTGGGTATATGTCTAAGAGTGGTATATCTGGGTCTTCTGGTAGAACTATTTCCAATTTGCTGAGGAACTGCCAGATTGATTTCCAAAGTGTTTGTATCAGCTTGCAACCCCAGCAGCAGTGAAAAAGTATTTCTCTTTCTCTACAACCTCACCAGCATCTACTCTCCCTGAGTTTCTAATCTTAGCCATTCGGATTGCTGTAATGTCGAATCTCAGGGTTGTGATTTGCATTTTCCTGATGACTAAGGATGCTGATCATTTCTTTAGGTACTTCTTGGTCATTTGACATTCCTCAGTTGAAAGTTCTCTGTTTAGCTCTGTAAACCACTTTTTAATTGGGTGATTTGGCTTCTGGACTCTAAATTCTTGAGTTCTTTGGATATTTTTGATAGCCCTCTACTAGAAGTGGGGTTAGTAAAGATCTTTTTCCAATCTCTAGGTTTCCATTTTGTCTAATTGATAGTATCCTATACCTTACAGAAGTTTTAAGAGGTCCCATTTGTCAATTGTTGATCTTAGAGCCTGAGACATTAGTGTTCTATTAAGGAAATTGTCCCCTGTGCCAATGTGTATGAGGATAGGGGCCACACACCCATCTCAAAATTTTTAACCCAGAATTTTTCTTGTCTTAAAGAAATGCAGGTACAAAAAATATGGAGCAGAAACTGAAGGAAAGGCCATACACAGACTGACTGCCCTACCTTGAGATTCATTCCATGCCTAGACACCAAACCCTGATACTATTGTTGATGCTAAGATTCTGAGAGGCTCTGCTAGCACATGACTGAGACAGATGCAGATACTCACAGTCAACCATGGAACTAAGCCTGAGGATCCTGTTGGGGATTAATAGGTTCTAATGCTTTGTCTTAATTTGATTCCCACAATAACAGGGGAACCTACACATTCAGATGCTAAAGGAAACTTGCTCCCAGTTGGCTCTGATTGGGAAATAAAGTTTCCAATGGCTGGGCAGAGTGAAAGAGGTGGTAATTTTAGGTTGCCTGAGCAAAGATCCAGTAAAACGTCGAAGAATAGGAGGATTACCATGACTGGGAAGCAGAAAGATAAAACTTAAAGGCCCGCTGGCATGTAAGGATCTGGGAAAGTGGCCCTACATGTGAGGCAGTTGACAGTGAGAGGAAGCCTGGTCCTTGGTTGAGCTAAAGGCTTAAAGCCTCCCCGGAGATCCTGAGAGGATGTCAGGAGCTTCGCCTGCTCCCAGCATCAGGCCCCTGTCATGTAATTTCAGTGCGCTCCCTTTCCACATAGATTTGTGGCCATTAGTCATATAAGGACAATGCCCTAAGCCCTTCCACATGTAGATGAGGCATCCCTTAACATCTCAGATCAAGACTATAGGAAAAGAAATGTGACCTCTGGTCAAGACGAGATCTCCATGCCAATGAGGTACCTAGAGCTATAGAGGGCATTACCAATAAGATTCTCTTCCCAGACATGCCTCCCTGCAATAGGTATTTAATCCCAGGCCCACCCTGAGAAGGGACATCCACTTTCCACCATGGCACTAAGTGGTTTGGAACCACAGACTTTCCCTTTTCATTGAGATCCTCCATGGGGAGACATGGAGAAGGCCTTCACCTACAGAGCCTCAGCCTAGTCTCCAATAGAAGGCCTTTCTGCACTCCAGGCTACAACCATCACCAACTTTCCATCAAGCCAAGAACAACAATCAACGTGGTACTATCCGTAGCTCTCCTACCCAGTCCCCTCCAGACCCAGGCTAGACCCAGCCTGTGGGTCCCAGACTCCATTCTCAGCTCTTCTGTGACTCCCAGTGGTGCCTGGATGCCCAAAGAAAGCCTGAGAACCCCACAGTCATGGCCTAGTCACAGGCCGAGGAACTCCTGGAGTCAGCTCCAGCTTTCCTATGTCTCAGACTGTGCTTTCCCTCCCCAGAGCAGTGCCTTGGGGCTTCCCTATTTTCCCTTCCTGCATTTGCCTCTGAAGTGGATGGATTAAGCATAGTCAAACTCCCTGTCTTGTCTCCCCAAGTAGCCTGCCCTGTGGCAGAGCAGACATGGGACCCATAACCCTACACCTACGAGCCACTTCTCCATTTAGTATGGAGTAACAAAGACAAAATATAGGTTTTAGAAGATGTTAACACAGGAACACTGAAAGGGAGTGTTTACTATCCATGAGAAATTTTAGAAATATCCAATCATTGAGCTAAGCAAGGCATATCAAAATTAGTGGGCTTGTGTATTTCATTTGTGAATCCAGAGAGCTCTTGTGCCAGTGCAGCACAAGTACAAGTACGACCTGCTGGGAACCAAAGCATTTAATTGATTAACTAATTCACTGTTACAGGACCCCAATGGAAGTGTTAGTGGAAAGACTGAAGGAGCTGAAGGGGATTGCCACCCCATAGGAAGAACAGTAGTATCAACTAACCAGGCCCCTCTGATCCCCCAGGACCAAACCACCAACCAAAGAGCTGGTACATGCTCCCACTACATACATAGCAGAGGACTGCCTGTCTGGCCTCAGTGGGAGGAATGTGCTTGGTCCTGTGCAGGTTTAATGCCCCAGAGAAGGGGGTTGCTAGAGGGGTGAAGTGGGAGTGGATGGATGAGTCGGGAGTACCCACTTGAGGTGAAAGGGAAGAGGATGGAGTGGGGGACAAACGGGGGACTGGGACTGGGGACAATATTTGAAATGTAAATAAATAAAATTATAAAAAGAAATGTATTTAGAAAGAATTCTAGATATGGATGCTGTGTTTATAATTAACTTAGGCATTTAAAAATCTGCTAAGGTTCTGAGGGAGTCCTCCTGCTTAAAAAAAAAAATCATAGGCATGGGTAAAAATGAAGTATGCCTTTTGAAGGAATAAAAATGGCCTGTGGTTCTGAAGTTTCTGGAAGACAGGAAGCAGAGAATCAGTTTAGATTTCAAAACAGCTAAGTAAGAATGAGGAGAGGAGGTAGAGAAAAGGGAGACTTTTTAAGAGAAACAGGGGTAGCAGAACTCAGCCAAAGGGGCTGGAGAAATGCCTCAGTAGTTAAGAGCACTTGCTGTTCTTGCAGATGACCCTGGATCTGTTTCCAGCAACCATACAGTGGCTCACAATCACCCATAGGCATGTACAAGGTGCACATACATAAATGCAAATAAAACATTCATATAACTATTAAAATAAATCTTATTTTAAAAATAAGTAATCAAATTTTGTTATGTTTGCAGACAGAAGTCTAACATAATTGTCCTGGTTGACTGGCTGGACTGAGACCCTCAGCACATATGTAGCAGACATGCAGCTCAGTCTCCATGCAGTGGCTATCCTTAAAACTGTAGCTAGTTTGTGGAATCTGCTCCCAGACAGGGCTGCTTTGTCTTGCCTCAGTGAGAGAAGATGCGCCTAATCCTGCAGAGAGTTGATGAGCCAGGGTGGGGGGAATACCTGAGGGAGTGACAATCTCAGCTGCAAAGAGGAGGGGGAGTGATAGGGGACAGGAGAGGGGCACTGTTTGGTGGTGTAAATAAATAAATAAATAAATAACCACATGCAAAGGCCAGGATGATTACTTAGGAAAGAGAAAACTTCCCGGGAACAAGAATTGAAGCGAGCCTATGGGATCCTTGGGAATTTTGTCAGTATAATTTTAGAACTTTTAAAGTTCAGTGAATTATTTATATTTTCAATTTATTCGTTTTTCCTGATGGCAACAGTTACCTGTCCCTATTATTGAGTGTTGGAGTTTGGAGTAGCTGACAATTTATCTTAGATTCAAAATTATAGAGAAAATGTAATTATATCTTGTTTAATCAACACTTGGCCTGTCTTGGATGGAAGAATGTTGAAGCTAGTATATAGTCTATCTTGGCTTTGATATTGTAAATGGTAAAAGGCATCCTCTGTTTAGAGTCCAGAAGGCAACCTGGATATTGCAGCTATTAGGGCTGCTCATTATATAGTCAGCTTTCCTCCTGTTGAGCATATGAATCCTGTTACACTTTCTGGCCAGTTTGAAATTGCTTTGATCTTTGGAAGATGGGCTGTATCCTGTGAGACTGTTGTGGTTACATGCCTTTACAAATCAATGCTCAAATTAGCAGCCATTCTCTTGTTTCCTGCCATGACGCTCTGCAATGCTCCATAGTGGTCTGTTGGCCTGAGAAAGGACAGCATTGAGGGGATTCTTAGCTCACTCAGAATGATCTCGTTTGGAAAGGGATTTATCATTCTTCTGTGAAGACACCATGACTTAAAATCATTCATTGGATGACCTAGATGATTCTCTGGTTTATGTATTGAAAATGAATACTTTTCAGACTTGATAGAATCTGTTATTTCATTTCATGATATAGTAACGTATTTAGCCTCAAATCATTTCTTTTTCATTGAGGATCTTGGAACATATAATCTTTTCTTACTTCGCACATCAATTCCTTTAGTAATTTTGCTTTTGTTATTCCCAACCCAGTAACTTCTGGTTAACTTTTTCAACCTGTTCCCATAGATCTCAACCATGTAGAATGCTTCTAATTCTCTTTTATAAAATTCAAATTTTAAAGAAGATATGAACATAACTTTAAATAATTCTGTAGAAAAATATACATAGTGTATGCTTCTTCCAGACAATATTTAAAATATCATAAACATTAAAATAACTTGCAGTAAGAATGTCTTGGGCCTGGGCTTCTTTAATCAAATTTACAATTCGTGGAAAAGAAGGGCCAATGTTACTGTACCAGGTTTTACTACTGTGAACAAAGAGTTCAAGATTTTTCTTTTATTCAAAATAATCATTATTTTTTTCCTTTCCCCTTTTTTCCTTCATTTTTAAAGACCAGTTAGTATGCAATCAGATACCCTTCAAATATGAGAACAAATTACAAAAAGTAAAGAACCATGTGCCTCATTTTCCTGCTCTGTCAGAGGCCAGGTAATGGAAAACACTGTAGCAGAGTGATTGCTTCTGCTTTTCCTAAAGGATGAGTCACTGCGGGTAGTTTCAGGGGTAGTTTTGGTCACCTCTGCATTTCATTACACACTTGTAAAATCATAATGAGAATCACCTGCCTGAGTTCTGCAAACCAGCCAGAGGGGAGCAAACACTCAGCTGCCCTTAAAACTGACACTGGCCAGTCATTTCTGAGGAGACCAGTTGAGCAAACCCAGGCCCTGTATGTATCCAGAGCTGCTCTAACAAATTAGTCAGTGAGCTTTTTACTTGACCTGTAAAATAAGCACATTTTTTCATTTTGAGCTATTTTTGAGTTCTTTCAGCCCATCATTAGAAGACCTATGTTAAGTAATTTCTAATATGGGGTGTGTCTGGAATGGGTTACTTTCATTACCTTAGGGTCCTCCTTTCATTGGCTCTCTCAGAGACACAAGAGAAAATATAAAGGTACCATGTAAGTAGGATATGCTAAAATGCATATAAATTTAGTTGACTGTTTGAAAATCTATTATAACCGTATGCTAACTATGACACAGATTTTAGATTACAAATTGTGTCTAAACTGCTTTAGAGCCATAGTAATTTCCTCCCTATCCAAGAGCAAGGGGATACATAACCTATGGAAATGTTTGCAGTTCTTTTCCATAGGCTTAGACTATTTTTCCAGGTATTTCTTCCTTTATTGAGGGGCTGTGTTCTAAGATCATGATAGTCTATCCCTTACTGGCATCAAGTTTATTCATTTATTATTTATTATTATTATCTATTTATGTATCTATTTCCATATTATCAATATAAATACTTTTGTAGATTGATAGTTAATCTTTAATTTTTAGCTTGTTATGAGATGGAAGAGAAGTTCTTTGTCTTTAGTTTGAAAGGATCCTTAAGCTGTTGTGGACACTTCTATAAGAGGCAGAATGTTATTACAAATTAATAAAACTTATTCTGAATATATTAGAAGGAGTAAAATCTGGTTCATTTTAGTTAATATAATATACCAAAAGCTCCATATGTCTGTGATTCTGTAAATGTTCTAATGATTCCAGATAAAATATTAAGTTCTCATAGTCCTCATAACATCATGATGTTAACAGCATATTCTATCAACTGGAGAAGTTTACCGAGACAGTGAAGACACACAGTCTGCATCAAGATGCTATATCTCTGTACTCTTTGTTTAACTTTCTTTGTTATCTAACAATGGAAGTATTGGAGCCAAACTAAGTTGAATAAACTTAGACATAAAACAGAGATGTTTCTTCACCAGAGGATGCTTCTGATTAACCAGTAACTTCAGGGCTATCAGTGGTCTGATGAGCAGATCTTCCATGTAGGGGCCAAAAGTACAGGGTTATTTGCACATTAGCAGTGATTTTAAGTGAACTTCTGATCTTAAGAATTACAATGATAGCCAGTCTTATAGGTCTCCTTGGAATGCATTTTCAGCTCTTTCAAATGTCCCTGAAGATCTGATGAAGGTCAAGGGCTCCCCTCGTGCCTTCCTGGAATCCCGAGGTCCATTTTCCTTCTTGATGGCTAATATTCCAGCCAGCTCAGGTTCAAGCATCAGGTGAAGACAGTACATCAGCAGCTGAGAGTTAAGCACCTAATGCTTCTATTGGAATAAAATGTAGTCAAGAGACGTTTGTGCCACCTTTAAATATATTGAGCTATTAAAGTATATAAAAATAATCACCCAACCAATATTACTGTGCAGTGTTAGGACACAAATTAAAAGAGGCATAGTTCATAATTTTACACCTAATTAATGTGCAATAAGAGGTTAGTTTCTCTATAATTGTATAATGGCCTGAGCTAAGAATTGAGTCTTCTAACATGCATTGGGTCATAAGCTGGAATGGCCTTGCTATGACTGGTTTAAAACACACCTGCCAATGTCTTGTCAGCCTCAGAGATATGGGTAGTTTAATAGAGTCTATAAATGTCAGGGAAGTCCTTTGATTATGAACAATGAGTCACAATGCAGTTATGGACATCATGGGTTATTTATTGTGAGTCCAGGGCATCTTAAACTGTGATCATTAACATAATACAGTTGTGACTCTTTTGGTTTCTGCCATCTCAGGGATTAAGTGGGGGAAAGGCCATCAAAGCACTTTTCACTTTCACGCTTGACTACTTAAAGGACTCCCACAGAAAATAAATCCACATTTTTATGGATTTGGGAACACTTAATATTTTATGAAAACATGTTGCCTCCAGGATTACAAAGACAGGCAGAAATATACAACCAAGTAAGCGATCGTTCATGTCTGGTGACACAGATTTTTAAAGTAATCACTCTCACTACTATGATTTCAAGCACATTGTGTGTTTGAAGCTATGCATATACATCATCTCATTTAATCTGCTTAAAACAAGTTGTGGAGAGTATACTCCAGGCCTCATTTTGCAGTTACAAGTATAGAGGCTGAAGAAGAATAATTTGTCCTCATTTGAGTGTAGAGATTTTCAAGTTCAATGTTCATGGATTGTTTTTCAGGACACACTGATGCTTCAGTTGTAGAGATTGTGTGGAAGCAACAAGAAGTTTCCCTGCTTGTAACCAGCTTTTCATCATGCACTTGATTAATTTGCATCCGTTGTTATGGGTTACAAAGGATACTAACCTTCAGCAACCCATTCTGATAATCCTAAAACAATACAAGTGAAAGATGATAAGAAGAAGTATCATTATTGTTATAATGATTGTTACTATACATATATGAATTTCTTTAATAATGTCTTATAAACCCAGGAAACAGAGCAAAACAAAAGCATCAACAACTATAATACAGGAAAAAAATTGAATTTCTTCTTTTACTTGCATTGCCTTGTAAGTTGAATTTTATCATAGATGAAATACAATCAAGATTCATGGACATTACAAAAGTCCTTAGAGATTACTATATATTTAACATCATTGATTTGCTAACAGAGGCAATCTCTGCTGTATTTGCACAGGTTATTTTTTAGTACATTTTACAAACTCAATTCACATAGGCATTTAATGATCTCAGATTCCCCAACCAACTCTTTCTTTCAAATTAGCTTTCATCTTATCATGAATGATCTGGATTAACCTATATTATTACGATATATGCCAACTTATATATTTATAAATGAGTTTTAAAGCAATTAAATGCATGGAATTTTAATGTGTTTTAAATAATACCATTGTCTGTTGTGAATGGTTTTAATATATGATTTGATTAGTGACAGTTGGATTTTTCCATCAGTTATCTTTAAGTACTTCGATAAGTTTCTGTTTTCAGAAATAATTCAGAATAATAGCATGATTTGAACTCCCAAGCTCGATCATCGGGTTAAACTTCAGGGAGTGAAATTTAAGAGTTTATTATCTACAACATTGAAGTTTCTCTCTTAAAAGTCCCTTTTATATCTTTGGAGAACAAATCTCAGGTTGATTTATCTACCAGATTTTCTGACAGCTTCTGATTTGACATGACAAACAAACAATGTTACCTCTAGACTTGATGTGGCTTCACATCTTCAAACGCCAACCTCCATCTCTGGTCCCCTGCATAGCAACAATACCATCCATCACTCACCCTTTAGAAATGGGCTTCTTGATGATCTCACATTCCCAAGGTGACCCTTCTTTCAAACAAATTTTGTTCTTTTTTATAAGCTACTGTCTAATGTTCTCACTGCTGAGAAAGGTGATGTAGCTTTGTATAGTGCTGAGAATATGCTAAAGCATACTAAATAATGTGTGATTTTTTCCAGTATGTGGAAAACATTAGATAAACATTTTAAGATTGAAAGGATGGAAATAAGACATTACTTAAGGCTAAAACCAAGCTGTTTAAACTACTAGAGGTCTCTTAATAATCAATTCTTATGCTAACTTACAAGCATAACTATAAAGAAAACAACTTTCATTGTGATAACCTTAAGTTTATCAAATGCCAATGAACTCCAAACAACACATAGAGTGAAAACAATATATAATTCTGAGAATATGTTAAAGCATACTAAATAATGTGTGGTTCTTTTCCAATATGTGGAAAACATTAGATAAACATTTTAAGATTGAAAAGATGAAAATAAGGCTGCATGTTTGTTACACACATGTATGTATTGTTACACACAATTATAATCTGAAGTGTGCCATATGGATATATTAAATATGTATATGATCATATATAAATAAATTGTTTCCATTAATCAAAGTGAAATGATTAATTCATCATAGTGAATCTTTGTTATTTTATCAGAATGTTGTTTTCAATTAAATTTAAAGACAATTTATAGAGAGTTTTTGCAGTGCATTTTAAATAATGTTTTATTATTTTTGATGTATATGAGTACTTGTGCTAAGCTGGCACTAACTTCAAAATATAGGAAGGCTTTGATTTTATATAAATCTATATAATTTAACTGAATGTCAGCATTCATCTCTTCGTGCTCCTTGACACAGAGATTGTGTCACACATCATACTTCTGCCACCACAGCCTCCATGCCAGGATGGGCTACTTTCCCTAGAAATGTAAACCTTCTTTACTTGTCAGTAATTTGTTCATAGCAACAAGATTAGCTACTACTATAATCATATATTTGTGCTTTCCCATAAATACAAGGATACTTGAAGGAAGAATGAGAACATTTGGAAATAGCACTGAGAAAAGTATCCATTGCACAACATATTTATGCTTTTCTATAGTCTACAAAATTCTTCATGTAAGAATGACATTACTTTATTATAAAGAGGAAATAAGCAATGTGTGCCAGACATAATCAGCCTTAAAATCCAACTGTTGAGGGGAGAACAGTGAAAAGACCACTGAATGGTTAAAAACACTTTTTATTCTTTTGCAAAGGACCTGGGCTTGATTACCAGGTGATGGTTCACAGTCACCCACAGCTCCATTTCCCAGAAGATCTGATGCTTTCTTCTGTAATGTGATGGCCTCTGACATCCCATGTGTTGCATGTACACACATACAGACAAAATACCCACACATTAGATAAAATGAAGGAACCTAATGCTTTAAAAAGTGTTGGGTCATGCCATAGCTGTTCTCTCATCAAATTTTGTGTTTCTTAATATCATCTACCATTTGGAGTATAACTCATACCATTACATACAATTCCACTTTGCATGTATGATGATGACCAAAGCAGAGGATCATATTTCCAAGTGTTACAGACATTAAGATTTGACAACAATAAATAAAAATATCTTTGACTAAATTAAAATTAATTTTAAGATGGGATAAGTGTTGCTCATGAACTAACTGAATGTCCTTGGTTTTGCAAAACTCAAACTATGCTGTACGATGTTGGCAAACTAATGATACTATCTATTCTTTTAACTTTGGTTTGGTTGATACACCGTTGTCAGTAAAAAATAAAAAAACTAAAAATGTCAAAATGTTAATATTAAACATCTAAATTGGGTATCTAATATGTCTTCAACTCTTTCATAGTGCAAACATCTTGGGGATTATAGGAAAGCTTTTGCTAATATTTGCTTTGAAGTAATCCATAGCTGTTAGTTCATTAGCATAGATGTGTAGAATTGGGACAAGAAAAGAAGAAAGCTAAGCCAGATTCTGGAAAATGAATATTTCTGGACATAGTACTTTTGGAAGTTATCATAAAGTTCAGCTGTTGGTTCAAAGGTTAAAACAAGATTCTAGCATTTTGGAGCCAGAGGAACTCGGCTTTCATTTCTGGATTTCTTGAAAATATTCTTCTCATAAAATATGCTTAAAATTCCTCAGACTTTGCCATAGCACATAGGGTACTGATGCAAGAGGGAACACAGTTTTTTCTATTGTTTTTGAAAGAGAGATGGACAATGCAAGGAAAATCTCCTCCATGATTACCAAGATAACAAATAAAACAGCAGTTTGGAGAGTAATCGAGGCCATTCTATGACAAAATGACAGCCATTTAACAGGTATCCACAGGACAAATATTTTCCTTCACCAAGTGAGCTGGAAAACAAACAAACCAAGGATATTATGAATGCATATATGCATGCATTCTAAGTCTGCACCAGTTCACTCACAACTGCATCCTCTCCTAGCAGGGAGGAATCCCCTTACTATTTCTGAGCTCCAGTTTTTTAAAACTTGGTACTTTTATCTGGCAGCTTGCAAATGTCCTGGGAGGAACAGAGATAGTAGAGACTGTTGGCTTTCCTTTGTCCATCTGACTTTTGAAAGAAGGGTCCCCAGAGGAACTGGAATTTCCCCCATTATCTCTTGCTGGAAGAAGGATGGGACTGACGCTTGGTGCCAGCCAGAGGATGAACATGTTCCCCAAGGAGAGATTTCACAAACCTTTGGCAACTTATCAGACCACCTTAGATGAGAGACTGGATTCAGGACAATGATGAATCCATAATGGCTCTGGGACCACACTTAGAACAGTGGTACCTGACTATGCACACATTGTGCCTTCTATTTAAACCTAAACTCCCTGGCCCAAGCTCAGAAAACTGACCTGTGATGAATGAAGGGGTGTCACAAGGATCCTTTTCTTATTCCTCTTCTCACTACAGCCACATGGAATATATTGCTTTTCTATTATTTCCACAATTACTTGTTTCTTTAAATGGCATACAGATGACTTGTCATCTGGCTTAGTTTTTAGAGCTGGCAAGATCCAGGCTTTTACACTTGCACCTTGGTAACAAGACTGTCACATCTTACTGTTCTTGCTGAGCTTATTCTATGAAATTCTTAACAGAAGACCTCAAAACTAGTAAGTATTTTATGGTTTTTAATATTTTTTCTTTGAAACAGTTTTCATGCAATGTATTTGATCATATTCTTCGCACTTCTTCAACTTGCCCCTGATCCTTCTCACCTTCTTACCCACACAGCTTCATTCTCCCCACAAACAAACAAAAACAAATATCCGGAAAGCAAAGAACAACAAAAAATTAAAACAAACTAAACAAAAAAAGGAAAAGAAAAAGAAAGATAGAAAAGAAATAAGACAAAAATTGCAAACCCAGCCAAACAAAAAAACAAACAAACAAAACTATGGAGTGCATTTTTTTGTTAACTAACCACTCTTGAGCATGGGACCTGCTCTGAGCTCTGAAGTGTGACTGATATAGCCAGTAACATCCATTGGTGAAAACTGGATTCCTCTTCTCAGCAGGTATCAATTGCAGATATCTTCTTTATAAAGGATGTTACCTGTGACCACTCCTCTTCTCAGTGCTTAGATATTTGTCTAGTTTGAAACCACACATGTCTTGTGCATGCTGTTACAGTCTCCTTGCATTCACATGAGTTCATGTGTGTTATCAATTCTGAGTTCTGTTCTAACTATAAGATACTGTTTCCTAGGAGTCAACAATGAACTCTGACTTTAACAGTCTTTCTGCCTCCTCTTCCACATGAACCCATGAACCATGAGGGAAGGGTTTGATAAAGACATCCTATTTAGGATCAAGTATCCCTCTCTACTGTCCTGTCCTCTGTTACTTACCACTTACTACAATAAGCTTCTATGATGAGGATAGAGTGATGCTTTGCTCAATGGATAAACAGTATGTCATTAGGAGTCATTTTATCACTATGTTCTTTTAGCACTATAATAGTAGTAGGTTTTTCCTAGTCTCAGGATTTTGGAAACTTTAGCAATGTCAAGTATAACACTAAGTTCTAAGTGTTTAATCTTTCTCAGTAATTAGAACAGTATCTGTCACAAATACACTAAACATTTGTTTCAATAATTAAAACAGTAAGTATTTTCTACTATATATTTGTTTAATTGAAACAATAGCACACACAAAAGCAAGGTAACAATTTTATGTTCCTCATAACATCACGAAGCTAGGGTGATGGATATGTGATGTTCAGACACAATAAAGATGTAATACATTTTATTGCATGTTTGCACTTACTATTCCTCAGAACTCTCTCTCTCTCTCTCTCTCTCTCTCTCTCTCTCTCTCTCTTTCTCTCTTTTTTTAAATTTTGTACATATAACTGTAGAGAAGAAAAAATATAGTGATGAGATTCATCCATGCTCACACTTCATAATACATGTTACAAGTATCTTAAACCCGATTTTCACAAGATATGGTGGTATTTGGCTATAACTCTAGCACTCAGAAAACTGGAGGAGAAAACTCAAAACTTAAAAGCCCATTTGAGCAACATATCAAGACTCTGACTCAAAATAAAAAGACCTGAGTATCTATGTTCTGAGGTTCTTATGGATGTTTCTATGATGTCATGGATTACATAGACCCATCTCTCAGAAACAGGTTTCTATAAAGGGAATCATTGTGTTTCTCTGTCCTGGAAAGAAAAAGACCTGCTTAGAGTTATGTTTTCTTTGAGTCCTATTCTCTATGCTGCTGAAAATTCACAGTGAATTCTGCTCATCTTAAGAAGAAAAAGGAACTAGCAATACAATAGATGCAAATAGTCAAGGAACAAGCAAGAGAATAAACACAAATATTCAAAGAACGAGTAAGGCAATGAACAAAATTCGGTGAACAGGCCTGTGATCACTGTTTCTAAGGTTAAAAAGAAAAGAAAAAAGGAAAAAAGAAAAGAAGAAAAAGGAATTAAAGTGATCTGTACCAGGGCTCTTCTTGGAATTAGAAAGTGATCAACTATGAAGAGACCTCTCTGAAAGGAGCCAAGAATGTGAAACACTCCTATGTCTGGAAGATGAACAGAGATCACTGACAGGGCAAACTGCAAAGACTAAATTAAGAAAGAAGGAAGTAATTAGAGGAATCCACTAGAGAGATTTCAGACTTGAGGGCAAACTGGGAAAAGGTCAATGGCCTACAAAGAATGCCTAGTTCTGATGTCATGAGTGGAAAAAATAAGCTGGATTCATTTTATGAAAAAGTCAATCAGTAAATCAAACAAGACTGAAGAAGGAAAACAAAGTAAGGATCAAGAAGACAAAGCATTTTTAGAAGTGAAATTCAAACCAAGATGATTTTTTCAGGATCTCTTCATTTGATTTGATTGAGTGTGTGTGTGTGTGTGTGTGTGTGTGTGTGTGTGTGTGTGTGTAGAAGAGAAAATAATATTAAAGCCTTCTTTAAATGAAAACCAAATAATCACCATCATTCAATTATTCATATATGTAGTCATAGCATGCTATACTTACCTTCTGACGTCTACAGAAAGAATAAAATGAAAAGAAAAGATGCAAACCAATACCAGACTTTGTATACTCTGGACTTCAATATAAAACTTCTATAAAATTTTGATTTTGATTTTGTTGCTTTTTTTTTCTTTTGGATGAGCTTGTGAGATGAAAGATTTAATGTCATGCATCCAGTGACCAGGGGGCAGTGCTGTCATGAGAAAAGAACTAGAATATATCAAGTAAGGCATTCAATGTCCTACAGCCTGACCAATAAGTGCCTGACTAGGCACTCAGCCATTCCAACAGATGGACATTAGTCCTGAAAGCAATGTGACCATGTATGTTCATCAAGGTTGTTTTTTATAGAGGAAAAAATCCACCCACCATTGTTCCGGCAGCTGTTCACACTGAGCATATGCACTTCCAGTTGGGAAGAGATGTCATTACCCATTCATCTTTGCATAAGATAAGCTTTCCAGATAAAGAAAGAAATCACCCTCTAAAGTGACCATTTGGTAGCCACAAAGACAACCCGGATGGCAGATGGTGATATCAACCATGCTGTAGAGAGTATCTGCTTGAAAGTATTTCTCAAATAGTTGAGATAAAACCTCCCCAGATCTCTGGGGCCCCGGCCTTCAATTCATTAGGTATTTTCAGTCCTTTCCTTTCCAGTAGATTTTCATGTGTGTAATACTATTGTGGGGTGTTGATAGCTCTCAAAATAAGGATATAGATTGCAGACCACA
The DNA here is from genome assembly GCF_004785775.1 of Grammomys surdaster. NCBI lineage: Eukaryota > Metazoa > Chordata > Mammalia > Rodentia > Muridae > Grammomys > Grammomys surdaster. Next base: position 1,161,507 of record NW_021620984.1, read on the forward strand.
ACAAAAGCTTCAAATAAATTAATGTCTTCTTCTGCCTTGTAGGAATTGTGGTATGAGAACCTTAATATCTCTGTGCGGTCATCAGATCAAAGGGAATACAGGCTTTGTGGCAAAAAATATAAAAATTAAATAAACTAGAAACCCATACATTCATTCAGACTCTGAAATGAAGTCCATTAGAGTTGGTTTGACGAGAAGGGAAAGATCTGAGCTGCATGATACCAACTCACTTTAATCCCAAAGCTTTTTCTCCTTAGTTCCCTTGTCTGTTTATTCTTTCACAGTGTCAAACAGATCAATGTTTGTTGACCAAAGTGCTACCCATATTCTCCTCTCTTAGTACCCATGCTCCTGACAAATCTGTTCTTCCCAAATCCTCTTCTTTCATGTTGTTTTTCTGTGTATATGTAACGTCTCATGCTTAATTAGTACTTCTTACATGAACTTTGAATATGAGGTTATTTTCTTACATGAGGGTAAAGTACCAGTGACTATACCACTAAGAAACATGTCTTCCCTTCCTTGCAAAGTTTTAGCTACAGACAGCTACCCAACTAGAAGTTAGGCCTTATCAGACCTCCTCCCGTTCATTCTGGGATATTGATGGGCTCAGTCTTGTGAGGGCCTTGGGTAGGTAACTTCTGCTGTTATGAGAATATGACCAAATCAATCATGCCATGTCCAGAAGACTATTTTGCAGCTTTTCTTTCCATTTTCTGACCCCTTCTTCTATAATCCTTCTGAGCTTTAGAGAAGTTAATATAGATGTCGATGTTTTCTCATTGATTACTAATGTCCAATTGTCAACCCTGAGTTCCTATGACTGGTCCTAGAGCCTTCCTACTCACATTCAATGAGTCACCAGGCCTAAAACTGACTGTACCTCATAACTGCCCCTTATCCAACCATATGGCCACTACCACTGCTATGACTTAAGCCTTTGTAATTTAATTTGAATCAATTCAGTAGCTTCATAGATGGTGTTCCTGATAGTGGCTATACTTGAGAAGTTTTGGACACTTTCTTCCATATGTTACTAATTTTTTTCATCAGCTTCTAATACAAAAATACATGAATCCCTTAGTACTTTTTCCTCTACTTATCACATGGATATTTTAAGAGTATTTAAAGAAATATAGTAATACTTGTTATGTAAGAACCCTTCCAGAAATGTTCACTGAATTACACACACATAGACACACGAATATATATTTAAAACCTAACCACCTATATTGTCAAGTTCCTCAAGTGTAATGTCTATACTTAAGTGTGCCTATATCAATAGATAGATAGATAGATAGATAGATAGATAGATAGATAGATAGATAGATAGATATGGTATCACAGCATTGTGAACACATTCCCTAACAATGAAATTATTAAAATGATGCTATAATTTATATCTATACCTCTGGTCCACTAAAAATCTTTGATTCTGCCAGTAGTATGAAGCCAAGATTATATGTCTAAACACTTCACTGATAAAATTTGAGTGTCTGTCACCCTCAGAATAAATACTAAGGCACTTAGAATTTAGTCCAAACCTCTCACCATTTCTTCAGGCTAGTTTCCTTCTAATTTCCCAAGAATACTCTTTAAACATATACAACTATGTTATTACATATTTAATAGATACCCTATTATAAATAATTATAAATACTCTATGAGTTTTCTTTTCTTTCTTTTCTTTTTTTTTAACTGATGATGTCATCTAACCACGTGCCAAAACTCTAAAGAACACTTAAATATAGCCTTTAATTCTAAGAACTTCTTGGTAAGAACACACACTATCATTTTCTTGTTATCCTAGGATTTTTTCCAGCTTAACAATACTGATAAATTCTTCATTCTGGTTTTCTTTCGTGGAGGAAAGTTCTCTACTACCTGTTTTGGAGGGGATTTTGCACATTTAAAGAAAGTCACCAAACCCTATCACAGTTTCCTCCAAAACAGCTTGTTAAAAAATTCTAAAGATTTGCTTACAGTCCTTGAGGCTCTGCAGTGCCACAAATGCCACTGAGATTACTCTAAAATTAATCACAATCTCAGGAAGGGTTGTCAAATTTAAAGCACTGCAGAAAAGAAAGCTACTGTGTAAGTCCATCTATTTTCTATCATCCAACTCTCCTATCTATCTATCTATCTATCTATCTATCTATCTATCTATCTATCTACTATATATCTGTCAATCAAGCATCTATGTATGTATCTATCAACCATTTATCTATCAATAAATCATCTATGTATGTATATATGTATGTATGTATGTTTGCATGTATGCATCTATCTGTCTATGTATCTATCCATCTATATATCTACTATATATCTATAAATCAAGCATCTATCTATCTACCATTTATCTATCAATAAAACAATCTATGTATGTATGTATGTCTATCTATCATCTATCTATCTATCTATCTATCTATCTATCTATCTATCTATCTATAGGTATATGTTAATGGTGGCATTTATGGGTTTTCTTTTCTTAGGCCCTATGTTCTGTTTTCATTTCACAGCTAAACCTTTTTAATTCTTGTATTTTAAATTTTGATCCAACTATTAGTTTTCATGTTATATATTCTGGAGATTCTGGCTAAATAAGCTTTGCATTATCAACCTTTCTTTTGTAAAAATTCTCAGTATATAAATATAGTTGTAATAAATCACATTTGAAATATAGGCATATGATAATTGTATCTTCAGTATTGAATTTGATTCAAACAAGAGACTACCATGTAGTATATATTTTATTGACCTGGCACATCTTCCTTTAAGTCCTTGCTAGCTGACAGATTCAATAGGAATTTGAATGTAGGTATGTGCATATGACTCAAGAGTCCTATTCTCATTGACATTTCGTTGGCATTTTTTGAGATAAGAGTCCCTGTGTTGGATATTTGTGATTGTTCTTTTGATTAGATTGTGAAATAGCAAGGAGATTAATATAACAAACATCCACATGTGTCTTTGAGGGAATTTCCAGTGAAAAATACTTCATGAGTGATCCAACCTAATGAATGGATTGATCCATTAATAAATTCAAAGTTAGAACTGACTAATAAGAGGCTGCGGCTTTATGTAAGGTGAGATTTGTTTTAAGAATGTCCTTGACAGCTAAATCTACTCTTGACCTCTTTTTGGTATTTATCTACTTTTTTTTGTACACTCATATACAAGCTGCATTTAGTACTTGTTAACCATGATGGATTGAGACTTCTAAAACTGAGAGTAAAATAAATCTTTCCTTCAGTAAGTATAGTCAGAGAAACATAAAACTCAACTAACAAACTCCACAAAGATAAAATCCATTTAAGACAAGAACCTTCATTTTGTGATTTCACACCAAGTACATTGTCTCTCATTGGATACATAGTCAAATGACATTGCTTACTCAATGAATAAAAGACTGAGCAAATTTGCTAGTTCACATGTGTTTGTCCTGTGGTAAATAAAAGAAGACAAATTAAAAAAAACTATCAAATTTTCTTGGATGAAGCTGTAAAATTTAGTATTCAAGTAGAAAAAGAATGCCCTTTTGTGAGTTATGTCTAAGCTAGAATGCTTAATATTCATCAGTTCAAAGAACAAATAGTATATTCACAATTAAACTAGTAACTATTATATTTCTTTCCTCAGCTAAACAGCTGGTTCCGTACCTAACACCACTGTCTGCTCTTCCAGAAGAAAAGGATTCAATACCCGGCACCCACATGTTGTGGTAGTTAATAACAGTCTTTTTTTTATTTTTTATTGGATATTTTATTTATTTACAACACAGATGTCATCCCCTTTCCCCATTTCGCCTCCCTAGAGCCCCCTATCCCATACCCTCTCCTCCTTTATGCTTTTATACTATTTTGATTATATGCATGTATTAAGGTCAGTTCTAGGTTGAGGAACTAGCAATACAAAAGATGCAAATAGTCAAGGAACAAGCAAGACAATAAACACAAATAGTCAAAGAAAAAGCAAGGCATTAAACCCAGTTATGTGAACACTCCCATGATCATTGTTTCTAAGGGCTTATCAGGATGACCAAAGTGTCTGAGCCTACTTCCCTGTCCTAGCCCATGGTCATTTTCATATCTGAAGGCTACTTCCTTGTTCTAGCCTAAAATTTAGATTCCTGTCTGAAATTACTTCTTTGTCCTAGCCTAATATTTAGGTTCCTTCCTGAGATTATGTCTTTGTTCTAGCCTAAGATTTAGATTCCTGCCTGAAATTGCTTCTTTCTTCTAGCCTAATGTCAGATTCCTGCCTGAAGCCTACTTCTTTGTCCTTGGCCAATGTCATATACCTGCCAAGCAGCCCATTTTCTTGTCCTTGGCCCATGTCAGATTCTTGCCAAGCAGCCCCAAAGGCTCTCTGCCTCTCCCCCTTTTTTATTACATTAACAAGATTGAGCCTGTCTTAGGTCTTTCTGACAAGAATGCCTTCCTTACCCTTAATGGAATATGCATTATCAAAAGCTATGCACTTCTGTCTTAGGTTGGTAAGGCTCTGTGCAGAATCTTACCCATTCTTGGCTAGCCAGCCTTGTAATTTAATAACTCTGTCTGGGGTTTCATTTTCAGGTTCAAGCCATATACTTGGCTGTCAACATGCTGATGTTGTTGAAGAAAAGCAATGTGTGGGCCAGAAGCTGGAGAAGAGACCATCCAGAGACTGCCCCACCTGAATGTCCCACCCAGATGCAATCACCATATGCAAATACTGTGTGTATGTCCAGAAGTGCATGCTGACAGAATCCTGATATATCTATCTCCTGAGAGGCACTGCCATAGCCTGACATATACAGAGGTGGATGCTCACAGCTAACCATCAAATTGATCACAGGGTCCCCAGTGGAAGAGTTAGAGAGAAGACTGAAGGAGTTAACGGGGCTTGTGGTCCCATGTGGAGAGCATCATTACCAATCAACCAGAGATCCCTGGGTCTAACAGCTAGCCTGAGAATACACATGGAGGGACCCGTGTCTCTAGCTATATTTGTAGAGGAGGATGGACTTGTTGGGCATCAGTGGGAGAGGAGAGCCTTGGTCCCTTGATGGCTGGATGCTCCAGTGAAGGGAAATTTGAGGGAGGGGAAGTGAGAGTAGGTAGGTGAATTGGGGTACACCCTCACAGAAACAGGAAGAGGGAGGATGGGTTAATGGGTTTCTGGGGGTGGGGAATGGAGAAACAGGATAACACCTGAAATGTAGATTAATAAACAAATAATAAAAAAGAAAAACAAACAAACATACAAATAATGGAACTGGCTATGGTAGTCAAACATTTGAGACTCTTTAGCAGCAATTTAGCATTACCCATATTACGGGGATTCCTTATAATTGTCAAGGGGAAGAGACTGTGGAACAGGCCCATGGAACTTTAAAATAATATCTTCATAAAATAAAAAAGGGGAGATATATCCCTGTACACCACAAATTTATTTAAATCATATTATTTTTATTTTTTATTTTAAAGGTTTTTTTTAAGAAAACTTTGCATGCCAAGGAACTTTCTGCTGGATGTCTATGGCACTCTACAACTAGGCATACTTATGTGTAGGTGAAAGGGAAGGATCCACTTACTGGCATAAGGCATGATCCTTATCAGGTATTAAATATAGGGAAGAGGGCATGTTTGTGTTTTTTCTGCAGGATGCTGAAGGTGCGTGGTGGCCACTAGAGCGATGGGTGAGACATGTTGAAGCCAGGACAAAGAATGATACTGACCTGTGAGCTTGCTGAGTGCCCTGACAATGGTGACTTGGAAGCTGTATTAGACATAACTTTCTGACCCACCATTGCTTACCTATACCCCTGATGGGAAAAGCTGCCTTGCCTCAAGTTCTTAGACCTTGTGGAACAGAGAATCAAAAAGAGAAGTTATAATGACTGTTGTGTTGTTACTAAATGTGACCTGTTATACAGACTAAATCATGAACTGATCTAGAAATCCAATATAGGAAATAACAGTCTTCATTTGAAAGTCTGGTTCTGGACATTTTCAGAGACATATATAGAAATTAGCTCCAGTTCTCTATGATGTTATGTTAGCAAGAGATAAAGTTGGGGCAGGATCTGGATTTCAAACAGGTGTTAGCACATTTGCTAAGGCTCCTTTAATTGTCAAGTTAAAAATACTTTTGTTTCTTCCACAACAGTCTTATAACACTAGTTCTAGAGTATCAACCACCCTCCCCAGGCTTTCTTGGGCACTGCATGAATGTATAAGCATTAACGTGAAATCATTCTAAACTAATTCACAGTGAAAACCAGGATTTCAAATTTGTAGGCAATTTTCTTTAGTGGGTTTACTTTCCAGAATTAGTTCCACCCTCATGTAGATTTATTTTACCATTATCATTCCACTCTACATGCTTCTTTGTCTCTTGAGCCTGCCCTACCTGCAGTTTTGCCACCACAGATAACAATCACTGAACAGCACCCTGGATCCATTACTATAGAAATTCTGAAATGTAAAAAATAGCTAGCAAATATTAAAATGTCTAAGCAATATTCCTACTTAATTATGTAAAATTATGACAACTACATCTTGTCTAATATTTACAATTACTACAGATTCTTGAAATTTTTGACTTAAGACTATGTGTATTTTTTTTAATAGGGGAAGTTGAGTTTTTGACATGTGCCTGTTGATCAGTTTTAGGATTTTAATTCTTTAACATTGGTAGGAATATTTTGATCATTTAATTCTTTTAAAGTTTATAATTTTGATTTATTATTATTACCTTGAGTTGTTAGACAGATTGAATGTCAGTTTTGGAAAAGGCCTGAGAGTCTATATAATTAATATAATTAGCTAATTATCAATTCACAATTCACATTATTTTCTCATGTGCACCTGCTTGATACTATCACTATTTTGTTAAGGAATGGGAAGCATTTAAGCATCAGTGAGACACAACAATATTACACAGAAGTATTTGAAACTGTGAAATGGTTTTCTTCCCTTTATTTTGAAATGGTGCCATTTGAAAATGAGTCACAGTTAAATGGAAGTAGGAAGTTCTGGTTTTATTGTAGAATAATGGTATATAGCAAGTAAACTGTCTATTTTAAAAAGCTAGAATTCACAGCATAAAGAAATAATATTTGAGGAACTATATATGCACAGGCTAACTTAAACATTATACACTGTATATATATCTTGAAGTATTAATAGTACTCCTTTGACATGCATTTTATGTGTTGATTAATATAAAGGTTTTTATTTTCATACAAGTGAATTTTAAAGTACATATCTATTTTAGTATCAAGGGTCTGGGGGGCATAAAAAGAGGGAAATTATTAATTACAAAAGTCCAAGAAATGTCAATGAAACAATATTGAGAGGAAATATAGTATTTCCTTATGGAGATAACATGACATTTTGAGTTGACCTTTGAGATTTTTAAATTTTAATTTTGCCATAACATTTGGTGGCTAAATAATGAATAGTATCTAGTTACTCATTAATACAGCCCAAATAGACAGACTGACCTGAGGGTGGTCTTCCAGTCGACTGTGAAGACAGGCTTCTATATCTCATCAGTAATTTAGACTTTACCTCACTAAATCACTAAGCAATGGTTTTACAGATCCTATTTAAAAAGAAGCCAATGCTTAGATATCCAATGATAGAATGTTAACTGCCCAGGTTCATATTAATTCATCTAGCCCACGGTCTTGTATTATATGAGAGCCATTCGATGCTTGCTGACAGATAAATAACTCACTGGTAAATTCCAAAACCAGCTTGCTGACATTGTAGTTGTGAACATTGAATTTTATGTTTAATAGCCAGGAAAAATTAAAGATTTAGTAACATTCTCACTGTAAGTTTTGAAGCAAAGAGCTTCTAATGGCACTATGAGATTGCTGAAATTGTAAAGAAAATATAAAGATTATAAGAAAGCATATCACAGTAAAAATCACTCAGAAAATGTGGGGCATTTAATTTTCTTTGTCTAGTGTTATTTTATTTAAAAAAAAAAACTGGGGGAGGGATAAGACTCAAAAGTGAAATACAAGCATCTTGTCCTCTTATACTGCTCTAGATGACTCTCAAAATAGAAAGTGTGTTCCATCAAATCTTTCTTTTAGCTCAAATATTTTTTCTTCTCTTTCTCTGCCTTTATTAGTTAGAACAGGAATACAGATATGTTTTAACTATGTCAAAGAGGAGCTGACATATATTACTAAACTACAATAAATGAATGATAATAAATACATTACAAATACGTAGTCATTTAATTATAAAAGAAAACACTGACTGTATTTAAACTATGTCTTTTACTCTAACTGTGTGTGTGTGTATCTTATCATTTCTGACCATGGGAACAAAGTAGACAGTAGTGATAAGAAATTATTTCTTGAGTTCAGAAACTTTCCTACATTCTTGCAAGATTAATATACCAGAGATGAATTCTCCATAACTATTTACTATGTCCATTCTGAAATCAATTTTTAATACTATAAATTTCATCTAAGTTGCTTAACAGATCTCTTCAAAAGATAATTGGTCTCGATTATCTTGAAAGAAGAAGGACTGTTATTTCAAAATGCTTTCTGAAAATAGTAAACAAAACCCAGAATGATTAAGAGTGCTAATCAAGAAAAATATATGATTGCCTGGTCAAAGCTTTTGTTGTATGGAGAAGACAATTCCATACAAACCATTTTCACCCAGCACAGTTTTCAAAGGTTTCTTAGTTTGGGATCCAGCTTTAATCAATTTTAATTCTCATCTTGAATACACAGATATAATGTATCTACTTTCCCTAATGACAAATATTATTCCTATGAAATTACAAATATTATTCCTATGAAGGTTTTATACATAAATGATTCCATATTTTATGTTATATTAAAATAGTTTCTTAGAAATTATAATTCCAATAAATGGTTTGAATTATAGTTTAAGTGTTGTGAGCTTATTATGTGCTTGGAACTGAAATAATTAGATTTTTATGCTATGTCCTATAATTTTTATGAGACATAAACTTACGTGCTCTGTGGAAATCTGTCTCAAGGGAATAATTTAAGGGTGGGAGACATTTGTGCCTTTACAAAAATTGTAACCATAGTGAGTGAGGATCAATAGCTGACGTCAGATCTGACTTTATATTACTAGCTCTCAATTCAATACACAACTGCAAATATCATAGATAGTGGTTTATGTGTTTCCAATTACATTGTTATAAATCCATTTTAATATTTGTTAATAGATCAACAAAGTCTTAACTTGGGGTTTAAATGTTTCAAAAATCTCCAGTTTCTATAATCATTAGTTTGTCCATTGATCCTTTAGGCCATGACAATAGTTGAGTTCAGATTGGTTCTCCCATGCCAACAGCAAATAGAATGAGGTTCCCAGTAATTATCATAGACCTTGTAAACAGTGGGTGCACAATAGCACCTAAAATATGGTTTATGAATTTAGAATTGTGGTTAGTATTTGAGAACTGTGCACAGTAAAAAGATACATGAGTCAACTCTAGGCTGATGACATCTTTATGTTTGAACCTGATTCAGTGTTCATCATATTATTTATAGCGATTCTAGCATTTTCTCCATGTGTATTATATCTTAACAAAGGTTTTCTGATCAGTTAATACATGGATAACTGTTAACGTGAGAACTTACATTTTTAGGTTTAAGAAATATGAGATAATACTGGAGTGACTGCTCTGTTTTCATTTTTATAAATTCTAACCCATTTCGCAGCCTGTGGGACATATAATCATTGCAGTGTTCTAGTGTAACATCTGTTCCTCTAAATATTATCAATCTTTAAACTCGATGTGCTTATCAATTCCAGTGGCTCGAATTGTGATTCTTCTTGGTGGCAGAGTATGTTAAAAGGCAAAAATAAAATCAGAGAAGGAAGATCAGGTATCAAGGACCATTGATAAAGTAAACATAACCCTCTCTTTCTCTGTTTCTATGAAGTCAACTTAGTCTTTTTGTATGGGTACTTACATTTTGTTTTTGTTTTTGTTTTTGTTTTGTTTTGTTTGTTTGTTTTCAAGATAAGTTTTCTCTGTGTAGCTTTGGCTGTCCGGGAACACCCTTTGTAGACCAGGCTGGCCTTGAACTCACAGAGATCCACCTACTTCTGCCTCCTGATTACTGGGATTGAGGAGTGTAATACCAAAGCCAAGCAGATCTAAACTCTTAAAGAGTTGCTTTCAACTAATTAGTAGCAGTTAGGAGATGTCGACAATAATGCAAATAGTCACAATTGATAACTATGCTCACGTTCAGAAATCAAACACATATGATCATTATTTATATAAGTCATTAAATAGACATAGCAGTTGTCATCCATCCAATGGATGTACCAAACACTTAAGATATTGAAAGATTATACTAACTAAATTAATTTGTGAAAAGATGCCTCTGACCCACTAGTCCAGATTCTGTCTCCTGAGAACTGAAATGTAAACTTTACCAATATCAGTGCAATGTGAAACCATCATATTCATTACAGATCCCACGAAGAAGATAATGATGACCATATTATTATTATTGTGAACTTATTCCTCTTATTATTGTGAACACTTACATTTGATTGCTCAGTTGTACTCAGGCATAAAAATTATACGCTGTTGTAACAATATAGATATTTTAAATACACTGAGAAATTTTTGATATAAAGCCTGATTCTTTAACATGTTCTCAGAGCAGTCCTGGGACCACAGTAATCTGGCATTGAGGATATTAGCAAATTATGTAAGCAAAGAGTATAACAATATAGAAAATGTGAAAGAAAGGTATGATAACAAGGCAAATGAATTTCTCAGCCTGTCACAGGCAATTGTCTTGTCATTGTAGTTCAGTTCTCGGTCCAGGTAGTTGTTGAAGGACTTGTGACCAATTAACCTATTAGCATATGGATGCAATGGGTTAGTAGGGTACATTTTATAACTATAAATTAGAACAAAGTGAGAAGGACACTATTACTTCAGATAAGTAAACTAACAGATAAGGAAATAGGTAATGGTTCATTGGTAGAATGATTCTCTAGCATGTACTAGGTCACAAGTTAGAATCTGGGAAGTACAAAGAGAGAGAGAGAGAGAGAGAGAGAGAGAGAGAGAGAGAGAGAGAGAGAGAGAGAGA